>NC_091101.1:20087500-20387500 GCF_024713975.1 Paralichthys olivaceus
ATGCCTCAGTTACCGTGGAACTGGTGGCAGATTTACTGATCTAGAATTTTAGTAATGTATATTTATATTGGGTGAAGGTAATTTCAACCTGTGGCCAGGAGGAGCTGAGGATCAATCCTTTAACCTCATTGTGCTGCATGTTAAATCTGTTCCTTATATCTTCACTCCAGGCCCATGTATCAATTCAACAAGTGGAGAAATCCAAAGCTTGACAGACCCTATATGTCTTTTTCAGTGCAGACATTTTGACTTGTCTCTGTAGGAAAGGCCCATGTGTTCCTGATAACATTAACAATGGCTCTGTTCTATTCAGTAGTCACAGTAATTAGTTTCATTATTTACATCCCAGCTTCTTCTACTGTGACATGTCGAGCTGTATTCTGTGAAATAGGCCTGTTGTGCCTATGCTTGTAAGGATTGCTAAACTATAATTGGACAATGTCTATTTGAGACAGTGGTTTAGGAAATGGTCAGTTGTGTTATGGCTTTATTTGATTCCCTTCACAACATATTTCTGTGTTTCACCTGACGCTGAGTGCAATGCCCTCCAGGTCTGTCTGTTCCCGACTCCCTATCTGAAGACGATCGTCAAAATGATCTCAGCAATAAACCGGTCAGCCATTTGGAGCTGGAGGAGGGAAGACCTCTCCTTTCAGGGGCTCAGAGGAGATGGAGATGCTTCTGGGCTGTACTGTCAAACCTTTTAACACCTGCATCAATTCTCTGCACTGCAGGAGGTTTCGAGTCCTGAGTTTAACCTGCTGCTGTTTGGGGCAGCATGGGTTAACAGGAGCACAAACTTTGGACCGAAGGCAGCATAGTGTTTCTTACCTTCTCATAACAATGTAGTACTTAATAATAATACACCAGGCCCAGGCTTCTAAATACTACCTACCTATCAGGGCTAAACCCGATAAGAAGCCAGGTATGTACCAGCAGTTATCAGAATAATGAGGGAACTGCCTGGATTTGCATATTTGTAGGATCATCCAAAGAAATCCCTCCGCTCCATCCTCAGAGATGTTGCCAACATGATATGCCAAATAAATTGAGAATGGGAATAAGAAGCACCCTCTTATTAATCCACTCAAAGCATTCTCCCCCTACAGTGATTTGTAGTACGCTGTTGTTCTCCTTATTTTTTTTTAAATAAATAGCACAACATTTTTCACTGGGCTGTGACACTGAGTGCTACATTCCTCCCTTTGGCTGTAATTAGCGGCTGGTTGAGAGAGTGGAACATTGTTGCTTTGGGGGCACATACTTCTGTTGTTGAGTTTAGGGAGGAGAATTCACAGCCGCCTGCATCATCAGTGAGCGTTGCCTCTACGCTCCAGAATTACTGTATCATCTGCAACTCATGGTCAAGGCTGCAGAGCTGCTCAGTGAGGACACAGCTGTCCGGTACTGATGACGGACGTGTTTGCTGTCACCGTGCTGGTCTTTGTTTTTGAAACAGGATCGTGAGGTGTGCTGGGAGGAAATGGATCTCTCTGTTCTTCTGTCTGGGAAATTTATGTGTGTGTGATAATGATTTTGCTCCATACTATCCAAGAGGAAACATGTGTCATTATTTAGCAGCCAACAGTCCGTCGTCCCGTCGTCCCTTAAAGTGCAAGTGTGGACATTTTTGGTCACAATAATCGTATCTGTCTGTCTAATAATGCAGCATTGCAGTGATTAAACAAAGCTCCTTTGGTTTGTGAACTGCCTGGTCTTTTCAAACCATATTTGAAGTGAAGAAGGGAGCAGAGTGGAGTTGGGATGAGGGGATGGGAGGTGAAGAGGGTTAACACGGTGAAGAAGGTTGACATTGAAACTAAAATGTTTTTCTCTTCCTCTTCTTCTCTCTTTGCTTTTTCTCTCTCTTCTCCTGCTCCTTCTTCAGTCTCTTATCTTCCTTCTGTGCTTTTCTTTTATCCTTCTCTTTCTGGCCTTGACGCAGTCTGACTTGAGGGCCAGCTCCTGAAAAGACAGAGATGACACGTGTTTTATTATTCTCACTCTCAAAGTCTAAATCTGAAACAAACTCACAATCCAACAAGTTATTTTTTAAATAAAAGTGAGCTGATGTCACTTAGCTGACGCGAAATATTCTTCACGTTGAGGAGCTTGATATCCTCCTTCATCTTATGAGCTTTGATTTGTGAGCCTTGCTCCATGATGAGACTCACCAGGTCCTTGATTATTTGAATGCAGGTCTCTTTCTCCGCCTGCTCACTCCTGAGCTGATTCTTCAGATTGTTCACTTTAATGTCCCAGTCAGTCTCACTCTGATGAATCAGACTCTCCGTGGTCTACAGTTTCTTCCTGAGCTCAACCTTTCTGTGCACGTCTTCCTGCACATTGAGCCACTTCTCCTCTGTGGCTTCAAACAGACTCTCCAGCTCCTTGATTTTTTGAACGCAGACGTCTTTCTCCAACCGCTCACACCATAACTGATTCTCCAGAGCGTTAATTTGAAGTAGGTAGTCAACCTTGTTCTGCAGGATCTCAATTTGCATGGCCTTCAGTTTGGACGTGAGCTGATCATTCTTATCGACCAGCGCGGTCTTTCACTTTCAGAATTGACCATTTCTTTCCCAGGTGACATCCTCAACCTTCATCTGGTAGCACATCAACTCCTCTTGCATGTTCTGCATGTCAACCTGCTGCTCTGTGGGGAGATTACTCCATTTTGTTTTGCACAAATAGGGACAAAATAAACACAGAAAAGGGACAGAAGCCTCTGACTGGTTTCGTCTCTAACTTAGAGCACAACTTAGCTTTAATTCTCTAAACGTAGTAGTTGAATGGTTGGGGACAGAGTCTGCCATTCCTGCAGTGGCTTTACAAGTGATTCATAGAAATTGACATTGTTGTGCATCGTCTGGATGACAGGAGCGGGCTTTTGCGCACATTAACATGTCATATAATAATGTAATATGGAAGAGTGGAACAGATTTACCACTTTAAAGCATAATCCCTTTGCATTTGTCTTTGTAACATATTGAGCAATACATTATGTGCACACTGCTCATTGTAGAAAACTGCTTCATAGACATTTATGTTAAATGCAGATTACGATGTCACAGCTTATTGCTGTAGTTAAATTGTTTGCCTCACCACCATGGTTGTGTGCAAAGACATCCTCTCAGATGTTGCTGCTGCCAACCTCCCAGGATGTCATCAAGCACATGAGTCGGTGCGATTGCCTCTCAGGCCAGTGTAACCGGAACGTATTTTCTCTGCGATTCAGCTGAAACTCTGGCAGCACCATCTCCCCTCATTTCCCCTGAGCCTGTGAACCACACCGCGGACGATGGCAGCCAAACTGTGTCCTTAAACTTCACATTACCTTTCATCCCATCCATAAAAAATGTTTTTTATATATTCATTTATTTTTTCCATCTTCCCAGTGTTAATAGATTTTATGCAAACCATATTCCTGTTGGGATTTGCATTTCATCACCTCACAGATTGGGTCTTTTTTCTTAATTCCCTCTCATATTGCCTTCCTGTCCTTGCGCGTTGTTATTAGCTGCAAACGCTGGGTGCTCCGTCTCCCTCAATGACCTGTGCTCATTACGCTGAACCCACATCAATAAGCTAATATTTCAACCTGTGTCCTGATGGATGCTGACGTATGTACTAATCACCTTTATCCTGATGTGGAAACTATTGAAAATCGGTAATGTATTCATTAACTTAATTGTACGCAGAGTTAAATTTATCCATCCGCGAGCAGGATCAATTATCATTCAAATCATGATTAACTGTTATAGTCAGTTAAATAATTGATGTGTATTGCTTCACTATGATATTAAATATTTCATTGAAAATCCAATAGAGCAAAATTGGTTTATTGTGTTTGGCAAAACCTTGACATGACCTTGTACTTTCCTGTCTGTGAAGTTTGAGAACCTGCTTTTAAAATGCTTAAAAAATAGACTGAGTCCCGGCTAAAGAAACACATGGGATGACCAACTTAGCAAGTTTATTTAGCATATTTTTAGAGAATATGTATAGTTATACACTATATACAACTATATATTTATTTTTTAGGGTTGTTTTCACTCTTTGTTTCAAATTTGCATTTTTAGTCCGTACTCAACTCTTCAAAATGCTTTTTTTTTTAAATTTTGTAGAAATGCCAACCATACACTCACACACACACACATACACACACACACACACACACACACACACAAACATTTTTCTCACCTTGGATCAAGTACCTTCAGATTCAATGTTTCAGAATCTGTTCTGGACAGCTTCCAGTTATTTGGCTCTGTACGTAGTCGCACCATGCTCAGTCTCTGCTGTTTACTCCAGATGAGTTAAGGCTCTGATCTTATCCTTCATACAGCTGTCGACATGTGTATATGCTGTGTATGTGTTTGTTATCACTGCGGCGGGCGTACATCAATGAAATATTTATGCCCTGACAGGGTGCAGCATAGATCCCAGTACGACATGAGCCATCTGTACCCTCCGTCTTCAACATTAGACGGCGTCAGGTGATCGAGGCAAATAAATCCCATTATTTTGGCGGCTGTTTCTTTTGGTTTCTTGCTGTCCTTGCTACAGGGCTGCTGCTGTTGCAGTGTTGCACCCACAGCTGAGTGAGTGGCGATTGAGCTGCTAAATGGTCCCTCTCTCTGTCTCCCTCTGCCTTAGAGCAAACTCGCTTTAAAAAGTCGCTCATGGTCCTTCACTTGTCTAACCTTCAAAAGTGATGAGGTTCACGCTGCTGAAACGCTTTGGCTGCTTCCCCCCTCGAGGGATTTTCTTGGAAAACACTTGTAAATTGCAAATATCTTGTCATTTGCAGACACCTGGTAGAAATGTAAAACGGGTGATGCCATGATGCTATTTTTGCTGCGTATTCAGACACTGTCTCGCACACTGAGAAACATCTGATTGGCTCGACTGATCATCCGATTGGCGGCAAATGGATCAGAGCACCGTGAGTTAAATCAGCACGGATGCTCTGATGAAATGTAAATTGTATAACATTGCAATCATGATAATTAACAATTATTTAGTATTTTACACAATGACATGACCATATATTCCTGGACATGTACACACACATTTTAATGAGGATTTGTTTCATAGCTCCTGCAAAAATACAGAAAGGGAGAAATACAGCAAATTAAGGAGGCACAACTATTTCCAAACACATCATTGTACTGTTAAAACACACATAAAGCAGCTAGAGAAGGTGTGAGTCAGCAATTATTGTGATCAGGGTGTTGTTTTTGTTGTGGGACTGTTCCTGAAGGCCCCCCTGCTGGCCGCCCCTCCACTCATCTCTCGCCCTGACTCGCTGATGCTACCACCGGGTTGAAGGAGGCCTCTCTTTAATGAGCGAGACGCAGAAAGAGGTCGCACAAGTGCACAGTGTGTTGTCATCATTGCCTTAACAGCTAGGGTGGGCCGTGATCATTTGGAAGTGACTCCCACGAGCAGCCAGCAGGGCCGAAGCTGTTCCTCTGAAGTTGGTCAATATGACTCGTCTCTCTCAGCAAACCAATTTAGCAGTGACGAGCGTGCTCTGTTGTCAGATATCCACAACCAGAAAATTGAAAGTGACATCTAGTCCTATATGAAATTATTGTTTGCACAAAATCAGTTAATTAACAAAGTCCTTTAAAAAACTAATTTGAATAGAGTGGCTTTCTAAAACATTATAGGGATATTTATTAAAAATGTGACAAAATGTGCTTTGAGCGACACTCACTATTTTAC
This sequence comes from Paralichthys olivaceus, assembly GCF_024713975.1. NCBI lineage: Eukaryota > Metazoa > Chordata > Actinopteri > Pleuronectiformes > Paralichthyidae > Paralichthys > Paralichthys olivaceus. Next base: position 20,093,234 of record NC_091101.1, read on the forward strand.
TATCTTTCCAGTGGAATTGTTCTCAATTGTAATTTGTCAGGGTGACATAAATTGGTTTAGTATTAGTTGAGTTTTAATTATTTCAAGAGAGTCATTAGATTTTTCAGTCTAGTACAAATCAAATCAAAAAGTATGAAAGGTGCCACGGAACACAAATTTAGTCTGATCAAAAGAGGTGAACTTGATCCGGATCAAACTGAAACAGTTCAGTTTGGCTGCAGTGTGAAAACACTTGTTTGGACGGTGACTTTCGGACCAATCACAGGAAGTTGAGACGGCATTAAACACTAGAAGAAGAAATAGAAACAAACGCCTCACAGGATTGCTTCCGTGTTCGCCTCCAACATTGTAATATTTAATTGACGAAAATGTTCATTTGGCTCGTTTGCACTAGTTTATGCCGGCAGTAAAACCAGAATGATATTACAGTGGCAGAGAAATTAGCAAAACGTATTATTGATATATATTGATTCTCTCTGTCATCTACAATCAAGTGCCAATACATGACGTATTTCATAACGTTCATTATTCCCTGTACGGTTCACAAAAAGCAGATTGAAGATGGACGGAGTGGCAGAGCGATGACTTCACCTTGAGTGACTTAGTGAATCTTTCAAAGCAGCCAATCATCACCAGCCTCCTGCTTTTTAAAGAGAAGATAGAAATGAGGAGATCTGGGGAATTGGATGTACTGTCTTTTTGAATGTCATTTGGGAAAACAATTCTTACATCAGATCTCAAGGGCCCATTCCTCAGCCTATTACCAACACTCCACGACGTATTACCTCTCACACGTAATATATGTCACATACTCATAGAGCAGAACAGAGGCATATTCCTTGTAATAACCTTGTGCTGCCCTTAAGGAATGAGATATTAAGTGGGAACGGTTCTAAAACTGTTTTCTGATGAGGGCTCAATGAAATTGAAATGGCCTTGAAATTGACTGATGAATTATGGCCATCTAATAGTACGGTTTCACTTCTTTTATTGCAGCAGTTTGGATCTATACTGTTATTACCGTACACGAGATGTGCAGGGTTTCTGCGGTTGTACTCAAACTGCCCCGGCTGAAAATGAAGCACGTGGATTAAACATTGACTAAAGCAGAATTCATTACTCTCACTTTTCTAGGATTAATCTGCATTTGAGTGAGAGCGACCATCTCTTGTGTTTCTCTGTGGGCAAACACTGACCTGTGTCTACAGTGAGTGTGGGCCGGCTAAAGCTTCTTGATGAATCACAGAGGGAGCAGTTAAACACACAGAGCTGAGGGAGGGAGTCACGCTTGACTGATTGCACCATGGAAAATCCAATTCAAATGATTCCCAGATGCATTTCGTCTTATATTGTAGTCGGATCCCTGGTTAACTGTAAACAACTGTTTTGTTGATAAATGATTTCATAGCATTACATTTTTAGTGATTAGCGGAAAGGATCCAATTTCTTCTATTTGGTTTGGTTTGTTGGTTTTAAGACAGCTGCTTGTAAACCTTGGGTGACATCTTAACAACAACATATTAATTGTAAAACAAATAAATAAAAATGGTTTATTTAAAGACAGATACAATGGGCAGACTTGTTTATAACTGAATATCACTCAGGCACATTTCGCGAGCCGAGACACAACATTCACATTACAGCCGCGGAGCAGGGAGATAGGATTTAGGCGGAAAAGAATATTTTAGATTAGAAAAACAGTAGAGCACAAATCAAGATTTACCGAGTAATGAAAAACAGGATTATGGATTTGTTCAAAAGCTTTGGCATGTCACAGCAGTGCAGTCTATATCTGATGGAGCGGTGTTCAAATACTTACTGCACGCTATCACCTAATGTTTGAGAAGTGCATGTTTGTCGCTCTTTTCTTTTTAGAACAAACTATTAGTCGGTGAGGTTTATCTCAGGCAGGTTTTCCCACACAGCTACTGATTCCTCCTGGTCAGGGCTTAAGACCACCAACACATCCCCCTCTTGCCTGATTCAGCTGTATATGAGCTGCTACACTCAGATAAGCCCTTTATAATGTGCAATAACAATTTCAACTATATCAGACTCTCTCTGCAGGAAATTAAAATGTTCTCCGTGAAACAATCACATCCTATTTACTGGGAACAAGCAGAGTATTTTTGAAATTATTTAAATACACCTCTCTGAGAGCAGTGAGTCAATCTGATCATAAAGGGGCTAATTGGTAATTTTGAAAATACACCGTGCTTCGTGCTCAGTAATGACGGTGTAGAAACCCCTCAACTGGCTCAGAGGCCTCCTAATGATTTTACATGCTGTGTTAACCACTCTAGTTAAATTAATTATATCTACAACTCAAATGCTCACACTTAAAACTGCCTTATTAACAATCTCCAAATTTACTAAAGACATGGAAAAGGTTTTATTAGGTGAAAGTAGCCTCAAATTTGTGATCCTGAACTGGAGAGCTGTCAGATTTCTCTCTCACATTAATACATGTAAAACTAGGATGACACTCACCTCGGCAAAGGACCAACAGTTCCCTTATGAAAACACATTTCAATTCACAACATCTAGATGTTAATTGGATCTGCACCGAACTGCACTCACTCATAAATATCAGTTCCCTAAATATGCCTTATTCTTTTTCCATGACACATTTTCCTAGAAATTAAGAAACACTCAATGTTAAACAAAGGTCAAATAAAATTCCTGGATTTGTCCTCTGACCTGGATCCACACCCTAAATTTAATGGGTTCTGTTCCGACCCATTCCACTTCCTTCCACCGAATTTCGCGATTATCCGTCCGGTAGGTTTTTGTGTAATCCTAACTAAAAAATTTAAAATGCAGACGAAAACATAACATCCTTGGTGAAGGTAACTAAACAAATACTCACAAATATCAATCCCTTGAATATGGCTGATCTTTTTCATCAAGATCCATTAATCGATTGATTTGATGATGAAAATTACAAATATAAAACATGAGAAAAATAATTGGAGCACAGGAAGTACGCTGCAATTCTCTTACTCTCATTCACACTCCACATTGGTCAGCTGCTTTGCTGCCAGCTGACCGGCAACAACCAATCACATTCAGGCAGGTTTAATGTGCGGCCATCACAGCTTTTAGTTTCTCATTGTTACTCAGCTGATCTCACTCATGCCGAAGCCATTTGCTGCTTCAGCTCCCTCCACCGCCTCAACCTTTCCTAAGATTTAATAGTCATGTTTGTTGCTAGGGTGCGAGCGACTGTGCCTCCGTCGCCGCTCACATTTTTTTGATAGCTCCGTTAAAGATCAAATTTAACTGCAAAGTTTAAATAGTCATGTTCTTTCACTTCAGTTTCTCTGACGGAGCTGTACTGCTGCAAATCTGTGACATTAAGCCTGGAAATGATTGTAGTCATTCTGAATAATGCGTGAATGCTCCCCAGTCTGAGGTTTTCTTGTTCCTCCACTTTGCTCGGCATTGTGGGTGAATGCAGCGGAGCATTCACGGATCATGACTTTGACAGCCACATATAGTAAAGTCATAGTAATAAAGCAAAGTACTGTATGAAATATGCTGACAGAGTAAGTGCAAGGCTTGAAGCGCTTGTTATACGAGTGTGGAGCAGAGTGCGATCATGAGAGGTCCGCTGCTCCCTCGGCCACTATCAGTGGTTAAAGAGAAAACCAGGAGAGCTCATCATTCAATCTGATTCCATCTGTGTCTGATTCCCTGTCTCCTTCTGTGCACCGCCGGGCCCCAGCTGACGCCACACAGAGTCATGTGGATTCGGGGGCTTGAAGCCAAGCGGCCACTGAGGGACGTTACCTCAAGCTTGCTGGGCATTTAATGAGGTTCACAGTGATTTATGTGGCCTTGTGTACAGAAAACAGAATCAGGGACCCACATATTGGTTTGTTACTGATTAATTCCACTCTCTAATTTTACCCTGGATGCGTTTCAATATTGTTCTGACAACACAGCGATGTCCTTTACTTACTGCTTCACAAGGAGAGGAATTAAAGCTCTGCCCAGTTAAGCACATGCATCATTAGATGAGTGATGGTTTGCAGTGGTTTGTAATGTTTCTGTTTTTCTCTGTTGGGGAGAAATTCACTTTCCTGCCTTTCTGCGGCTTTTTCTCATGTATCAACACAAGCTGCTGCGGTGTCTCTCTAACAGTGGCCACACACACACACACACACACACACACACACACACACACACACACACACACACACATCACACACACATCACATTGGGTCGCTGTGGCTCTGGAGGTAGAGTGGATCGACCATTAGCGAGAAGGTCAGTGGTTCGATCTTCGGCTCCTTCACTTCACATGTTGAAGTTTCCTTGAGAAAGACCCTCGACGACTGTGCTGGCTGGAAAATCAAGATTGCATTTTACAAGGATAAAGTCATAATTGAGAGGAAAGTCTCGTTTTAACAAGAAAAAGTCCTAATATTTCGAGAGGAAAGAAAAATTCCTGTCTCTCTGGAAAAATATTAACTTTATTTTCATCAAATCACAACTTTATTCTTGTAATATTAAGAATTTATTATCGTAAAATTATGACTTTAATCTTTCTTTGAGTGGATTTAATACTCGGAATGATGTGTGATAGAAAAAGTGTTTACAATTTACAAATGCTTTGTCAGGGTAACATACAGTATATTGGTTTGATACTAGTGGAGTTTTAATTGTGTGCGTGGGTGAGAGAATCTTGTAATGTAAAGCCCTTTGAGTGGTTAATAAGACTATATACTCCATATACTGTGTATATATACACACACGCAGACACTGGTGTGGATGCTGACACAGAGCAGTAAGATATTGGGAACAGATACAGTTTTTACTGTCAAATTACCACCGGGCATGTATTCCTCAGGACCCTGCATGAACTCTGTCCAGTTTTAATTTGTTAGATCTGTCCACTTGTTGGTGTCAAACACTTTGAGCTGTCTCAGGAGACTTTCCCACTTTTATGTCCACCTGCTGTGTCGTTCAGCCACGTGATGTCAGACCTGCTGCATATATTCTAGCTGCAGATTTAGCCAGAGAGGTCGGTCTTGTGTCCAGAGGGAACGATGGATTATCTGGTGTCAGGTCTGCTCCTTTCCCCCTCAATTTAAAAGCCAACAAGTCTATCTACAAATCAGTTAATAACATGGCACTTCTGCCTCAGCCAGATCTTTCATTCTGTTTCAATTAGGGTTCCTCTGGCTGACCTGAGCTTTGAAAAGGACCCTCTCTTGCGGCAAGCCCAAGCCAACACGTCTTTCAAAGCGAGCATGGGTGCATAGACCAAGATTAGCTGTAGCCTGAGCTGTGCCGTGGGCTCAGATGAAAGCGACAGGTCATGGCGTTTCAAAAAAATGGAAGAATTTCTTAAAGGAAGAAAAGTTTTATGATGTCAAACTCTTCAGAAGAGAGCAGGAGCGGTTCTCTGAAGAAATAAAACGATCTTCACTTCATTGAGATTTTGCGCTTGTCTCCATTTCCTTTTCTCCAAATCTTCTTTCCTCCAAAATCAACAGACAGATCTCAGGACAGTCTGTGCAAATACTCTCACAAGCAACTGTCAGCAAAATGTTTGAGGAAGATTCTTTTTCTTAGCTCATATCAACAAAGCTCCACCGTGATATATCAGATTAGTGTTCGTTTGATAAGATCAACAGTGAGACAGACAGTGGCAGAGTCCCCCTCACTAATATGCTTTACATGTAAATTATAATCCATTAGTGAGGACAATAGTTGGAGTTGCCAGGTTGGGAAACTCCCCCTGATGCTTCTCATCCTCCTCCAGTGTAACCTTGGATTTTTATTTAATTGAGATTTAATGAGACCAGTTTAATGACAAGTTCAAACTGTAACTCTGTGAAAACCAGCCACGACCTTTTATTCATGACTTACCAACATCATAACAGCGAGCATGATACTCAGCTGACAGGATTCTTTACAACCGTGCTATTAATGGTTTAAAATAAATCTATAAATAATAAATACAGTGTAGGAAATCAAGTGCAATTACTCAAGTACTCTAATAATGTTTTGCTGTACTTTTGTAAAAAGTGGAACTATTTTGGAAACTAACACCTCAAACTGATGATCAAATCTTTTGTCCTTTTAAAAAGTCAGTTGTATAACAGTTGTGTAACTGTAACACATGTTTTAGTTTCCTAAAACCGCACAAAACAGAAAAAGCTCATCATTTTTATAATTTCATTTTAAAATGATTTTGGAAGAGACAACTTAAAATGTTGCCAGATGAGAAAAGCTGCCATGGTTCAATATTAATGGAATCGAACATTCAACAAATACCAATTAATAGTTTTGACCAATTTCCCAGTAAAACTAAGTAATTTCCACATTCAAGTTTTCAGACACGCACGCACGCACACACACACACACACACACACACACACTCACACACGCACACACACACACACACACACACACACACACACACACACTCACACACACACACACACACACACACACACACACACACACACACACACACACACACACACACACACACATACACACACACACAAACACACACACACATTGGACAAAGACAGATACTGTAACATGTAAATAGTGGACAGGTCCAGTGTAGCATTTTCCTTTACTTCCAATATTTATGCTCAGCTAAGCTAACCAGCTACTGGCTGAAGATTCATATTTAAAAGCATCAATCTTCTCAACAACGTAAGACTTTACCCACAGTGTCAAATTATTTCTTTTAAAACATCAGGTCTTGATTTATAGTTTAGGGGAGACTCGGTTTCATTTCCTGTCCAAATCACTGAAGTAACACAATGTACATTCTCATAATGACACTGGAGCTATAAATATGAGCTGTCACAGGACCTGCTGCTGTAATATCTCCAAGTCTTACTCTCCCCCGGTCCTGGAGCCCCCGGTGTCCCTCCCTGTGATCGCTGTCCAGCACTAAGCCTGAGGGGAAACAGAAACTTTGAAAATGTCCAAGTAGCAGGAGTTAGTCCCAGCCTGTCTGCCAAAACTGCATATTTCTCTCTTTGCACTCGTGCACGCCTGGGGCCCACAGACAAGGAGATCTACATGCACAAGCACATACAACCTGAATGCATGTTTTTATATTGCACCTGTGCACACACGGACACAAGCCTCCCACCTGTTCTCGCTGCTCGCAACAACACTCAGCTCCCTCTCCCCACTCTGCACCACAGACTCTGCCAACATGTTCCCACAGCCACACCGCTTCTCAAGTATTGCTGGTATTTTGATCAATTTAGCCGAACATATGCTGCTCTTATGCAGGATCGTGTTTATTACATTCCTCTTTACGTAGCCTTGAGAGGAACTTTGCACTTTTAGTGGCACAAGCCACGTATTAGAAACACTTTGGAGTTACAGAGTCTTGTTTGTGGGGTCTGTGCAACAGAAAGGTCTCTTTATACCACCAGAAAACTATTGATTTATCAAAGCGAAGGTAAAAGGTTTCATTGATCTTAGGGTTAAGCTCTGTTTTTCCCATTCAGACTGGAGAATTTTGTTGATAGACAGTCAAAGCCAGACGGCATGGCACTATCTAAAACTGCCGAGGGAGTCCTGACAGGTGACGCAAAGCGAATAGACGAATGCCATCCGCCCAATGAAAAAGTCATGTTCGGCTGTCCGTCCACTGCAGAAAGCACCTACCCACTCAATACCTAATTACACTGTCCTTAGCCTCCTCTCTCCCTCCACCTTTTTTTAAAGCAGAGTCAAAGGATAGGACAGGTCTATTTATTAAAAAGGATTTTTTTCTCTTTTTATTCTCTCATTCTCACACATGAAGCAGCAGGATGAAGATTTCAAATAATAAAACACCAAATTTAAGCAGTTGAGCATTTAAATACATCAACACTTCTTTACGGAGAGGGGTTCGTATTCATTTAGCTGATATTTATACTTTTTAATTCTAATGAAAAGTGTTTAAAAACTGGTTATATTATATGACATGTGTGATCATGTGTGGTCTGGTTGTTCAAATGCCTTCAATTATCTGTGTCTATGTTCTGCTGTTAAGCTGCCAGTGGTGGAAAGTGACCAAGTACAACTCTGTTCCTTGTTGCTTTTAATATTTGGATTTTGTCTGCTTGAATGTGTGCCAGACTCCATGAGCCTGTCAGTGTCAATTAAACCCTCCTCACTGCACCTACATGCATTTGTCCTGTTTTTAAACCCACACTTTATAAACACACTTCATACTTCTGCTGCAATACATTATCAGGTGGTGTTGCACTGTTTCATAACATTAATTTAATGGCTATCATGGCTGCTTTCTTTAAGTTTACACATGTATGAATGACATGGGTGTTTTGGGTTGTGTGGATGATTAGATGCTAGAATTTTTACACACAGTCACAATGGATGGTACTGATTGGAGAATATACCTCTGCCATGGCTGAACAATCCTACAAAAAAATACAAAAATGTTGCAAATGTTGCAATGGAAAATTTATCCTGGATCAGTCACTTTGGAAAATGCCTCTGCCCCAACATTTGATTGGTTGTTTCCCAGGACCAGAACCCATCGCTCCACCAAGTTTGGTAGAAATCAAATCAAATTTGTAGTTTTTGCATAATTCTGCTAAAAATCAAATGAAACACAGGAAGACATAATCTCCTTGGGAGCAGAAAAAACAAAAATAGAGTTGAAACTCGTCCCACATGAAAACCAACAAGCGAACCCCTGATGTCGCAAAAAACATATATTCTTGTTAAAATTATTGTCTTTCACAACATTCCCCAAACTTTAAACTAGATTATTTTTTTAATAAAATACATTTTTATATGAATTGTTGTGGTCATGTGCATTTCAAATGTCTCTGACAAACCGTCAGTTTCAAGCTGACAGAATAGAAAACATGCTCATCTTGAAAGTCAGTGATCTACAACATATTATTGAGATTTGAGTAATGTTGTTTTAATTATGTATTTAACATTGAGGACAAAAGGTCCAGAGGGAGACGGATGATATTCAACAGATGGTGATATTATGGATGCCAGGATGTTGCAGTTACACAGGATGTAATGTGGACCAGTATCCTGTGAAACATCAACTATCTCATCAGATATATTCCATTGTTGCTTCTGACCAAAGTTTCTTCCAACATTTCTGTGCATGTGTGTTTTACCTTTCAAACAAGACTGCTAATTTAATATTGTGTTTAAACACCATCCCTGTCTCCACTGTGGCTCTGGGAGAGGAGGTGACAGCAGGCAGAGGACAAGACACTGTCACTGGTTTACTCCTGTGGGAAAACCTCGCTGGGACAAGACGGGAGAAGGTCGTCTGAGTGTGTAAGAGATCGCTTGCTCCTCGTCGTGGTAACTTCACACAGTGCCCCTCCCCCCTCTGGATCTACTTGTCATTGGTACTGAGCAGTCCTGCAAATTATTGTCCTGGGTATAAATAGGCTGACAGTATGGCAGGGCCAGGTGGTCTAATCTGCCAGTTCAGTGTCGGCCTCGCTGCCTGGCACCGAGCTGCGCCTCTGAAGTGGATGTTTTCCTCACATTCACAATGACCTCGGATTTCCACCGAGGGCACGGTTCCCTGGCAAACTGCAGTGAAGCAGCTTCTATGATGAAAAACCAAACGACAGTCGCTACAGTTTATTCCAGTGGAAATCAAGTTTAAACATTTCCATGTAGTAATTGTTGAACATCATGAGTGAAATATGCAGTCCGGTGTTTTCTATCACTTTATGTTGAATAACTCAAATAAGTTGAGAGAGAGATTTGATGAAATAAACTGTGATTTTAATTAGTATGTAATTATGTATAATCTGTTTTGGAGCAGCAGAGCAAGTGGCTGAGAGATGGGTGGAGATACAGATGAGGCAAAGAAGCAGAGGTACACCTTAGCCATTTTAAGGGCACTGAGGAATTTCTAATGAGGAGGAACAGACATAATGTTTTATAGGTTTAATGAATTCTAAAAAAAGACCTTAACGTGAAAATTGTTTTGATTAAAATCCATAGATAAGTTGGTTGTATAATGTTATTTTGAATTACCTTACTTACATGAGCACATTGGTTTTGCTTCTTCGTTACAGTAATTATATGCAACCGCTCAGCTCTTCTATATCAAAGACTTCTGTTTATCTTGACCCTTTAACTCTCCGTCTTTAACTTAATATTGTGACTGTGATCGTACTTGTTAGACTGTTGTCTCATCATGAAAGGTTGTGTTGCAAACAAATCACGCTTGTTTTATGTGAGCAGGATGAACTGAGCTGACAGTTAACAAGTGCACGGACTAACCCATTTAAATAAGATTTAGTGATTTAATAAGATGTTGTGGTGCATTCGAGACTAAGTTCTGTTGCGGTAAGTACAGGTCGAGGATAACAAGCGTTCAAATTAAACAGCAAACACAAACTGTACTGGAGCGAAGGACACATTCAGAGCTCGTATCAACATCCATCCTGAGTGATCACAAAATGTCTGAACGCACCCACATCCTGAGATATGATCACTCAGACCGGATTCGGAGGTGATCTGGGACACGTGTCGACACAAACACGTCTCATACGAACGAGCAGTCGGCTGACGTCCTCTGACCCGCTACAGTTTACGTTCCTGCTTCTCACATTGATTGTTTGTGGCTACACTGACCACCTCTATACTGATTTCAATTTCATTATAGAGCTGCAGCTCACTGATTCATTTTGTCCATCGTGACTCTGCTCTCTCTCTCTCTCTCTTTCTTACACCAACATATCGTCATCAGACTCGGTTAAAACTTGATTTGATCTTCGCAAACACAAATTACCGACATGATTATTTGCATATAGAGCAGGGAAATGAGATCGGATCACAAGGAGACAGAATCAGGACGCATTTTAATACCACGTCTGAACACATGAACTCAACACTGTCACCTGTGATTGGGTCGATCAGGACGAGGTCTGAACAGGGATAAAGTGTCATTATCAAGTCAGTAAACCAGGGTTATGATAACAGTTAACATGAGTTTTTGAGACTTCTTATTATTTTCCTAATATTATCCTTTCTTATTTCTATCTCTTTCCTTCATTTTAATCTAAATCTACCTGAGGAGACTGAAGTGGATGGATGGCAGCAGCAAGGTGTGCACAGGCCGGTGGGACCTGAGGTAGCACTCGCTGAAATCTCACCTGAGCAACAGCTGCCTGATGTCAGTGAAACCCACCGGGTCATTCAAACAGTTTAGAGGAAGTGGAGGTGGAAGGAAAACAGCCACCACACACAGAGGTTCCTGTGTAATTGTTGGGGTGTAAGATTCGTGTGAAGGTAGATCTAAAGAGGTTGATCAGGATTCACCGTGTATCTCCACCTCCATCCTTAACTCTGGGGGCTCCCTCTGTCATCCCTCCATCCTCCATCTCACCTCATTCTGTCTCTCGTCATTACATTACACCAGCAGTTCTCTCTGGCTTGGCCCCCCTCTCAGAAGCCCCCCCCCCCCCCCCCCCACACACACACACAAACACTCTTTCATCAATTGTTGACAACAATAGAGGAAGCCACACATCATCTTCTTTCCTTCTATCTTTTTGTTCTTTTCTCTGACGAGAGGAGGATGCAACTGGAACAAGGACTCTGATTTCACTGGGATCTTAATGTGGATGATGGAGACACCAGGAGATACCAGGTTTAAAATGCAGTTAATATCAATTCTGGATATTGGGTGAATTTTAATGTGTAAAGTGACTTTAAACTAGTTTCAATATATAGACTGTAGTAGAATATTGAACAGAATATTGTTTCCAGGCTATGAGTGGGATAAATACAATCACACTCTGAATATTATTTGACATGTGCTGATGGGTAAGATAATAAATTCCACAAAGCAGTCCAAAGGCAATGCCGCATTTCTAATGTCAACAAGTGAAGAGCTGTTCAGAGAGGAAACGTGGAGCTTCACACTTTTTCAATGCAGCTTTGGAGCAATTTGATAAAGCATGTCATTAAAAGTATTCGCTAATTTGTGACACTGGCTTGGCAGTAGGGAAGCTTGTATGCTTTTAAGCTCCGTGTAGCCTGTCACTCAATAAGGAATTATTTTTGGTGGAATAAATATTCATGGTCACGCAGGCAAATCTGTCTGTGAGACCCACACATCTCATGAGAGCTGCTTCTGTGCTCTTAGCCAAATCCCAGAATTGCACTTTGGATATAAACACCATTTAGCGAAGGATATTTAGCGTTCTGGTGAAACCATCTGACACATTGTTCCAAAATAACAAGTGTTTAGATCTGATGACTGTGGAGGCCAAAAAATACATTATTCACATAACTGTTCAGAGACCTACAGATAGAAGCATCTGGATTTGTTGAGTTGTTGTTTTCATTCGGTTACTTTGGTTTGTCCTTTGTCCATGTGTTGTTGATTTTTGCTAAACTTTTGTTAAGTAAACCCATCTTTAAAGCTGCATTCATGAATGTATGTGTGTCATTTAGGGGAAGAAGAAGCTGAAAACAACATTAGCATTCATTTGGAGTTGTGCTGGTACAATGTTCAAACCATTTTTATCTCTCCTGAGAAACACATCAGGATATGCGCATGCTAACAGTCTGTTTCCAGAGCAACATGACTGAAGGTGTAAAGTGATCGTCATCTGTCAAAATCTAAACAGCACCCAGGTTATAGCTGCTTTCATTTGTGTCACACAGTCATAACATGCAAATACATATATATACAAATGTTGGAGACTTTGAAACTTGTGGAAAAAGGTTGTGTAAAGTTTAAGGGGTGACAAAAGTTGTTTTTGTTTTGTCATAGCTTTACATTATTCCGCAGAACGATCTCATAAAAATAACCGATATTAAAATCAAAGTGTGGTAAAAGTTATACAAAAAGTTTGGATGACGTAACTAACCTGAGGTAACCTGATGGAATTTGTGCAGAGAACTGTTGAGAAAGTTTTGGGATAGACAAACAAATTGACATATGGCTGTTGGTAATACGTCTTCATTCTGCCTCCATCAATTCCCCAATTCCCTCGTCCTAACCCCCCACCTGTCTTTGTCTACCTGTTTACCCTCTTCCTCCCATTTCTCCTTCCTCCTCATCCTTTATCTTCTCCAGTCATGGAGGCCAACTTGTCACCAGCAGACGTGTTGCTGTCTAATGGTTGTGGGAGCAGTTTCTGCGACGCCTGCAGCAAACAGGAAGCCTGTAGGGCTGAGGGGAGAACAAGGGGGGGGGGGGTTATCTGGGAAGGCAGGCCGCCTCTCTATCACCATGCCAATAGAGACAGCAGCACAGAGCCCGGCGCTCCGCAGCCAGATAAGGCCCCCAGACGGAGCAGCACAGCAGCTAGACCCCACTCACTACAATGGATGGGACGGACCAGACAAGGTGCGTGACCAACAGCTCCGACAGTCCTGCCCAGCTCCCCCCCTCCCCACACAGCTGCTGCTAAATCTGCCGTTTTCACTAAAGACCTGAGCCGTGTTCAGTGTGTTGAGCAAATTTAATGATTATTCAGAGGCAGAATAAATATCACATAACTGATAATACTTTTTATTTTTGTGACCTCTGTAGATGATGATCATAGAACTTAACCAGTGTAAGAGATTGAATGTGTCCAGTCTTCTGAAATGTATGATAAAGATTATTAATAAAAATAATAATATATATGTATCAGCTCATAAGAGAAAGACGACAGGTATTAAATGGCCTATTCTAATAATAGATATGTTTCATGTTAAAAATAAATAAAAAGGGTGATTTTAAATTCTTAACTTTCACTCTGTTTCACGTTTCGAACAATTATAAATGAAATAATCGTAATATTTCTTAAGCGCTGAACAGCTTTTACTCTTCTTTTATGTATCTTCCCTCTCATATCCTTTATTTCTCCACTTATTACCCAAACTCATCCCTCCCCTCAGTGTTTGTGCATCTTACTGACTCCAGTCACGATGTTGGCTTAGTGGCATCACATGAGATGATTTACATGACACGTGATTGGTTGGTGAATTTCCTGCTCGGCTATCCCAACGCATTAAAGCCTAGAAAATCTGAGTAACTCTTAATGATTTATAGCTAATGGGTCCAGGTCCAGAGAGGACGACATCTGGGTTCAGGTCCAGATTGCGATCGACCTGTTAATGACCTTGGGTTTAGTTTAACACACAAACCGGGCTTAATTGATGTAATGGTCACCTGGGGGCAATGCATCAATCTGTACACACATCACTGACAGATTATTACCTCACGGAGCAACATTTGCATTCGTGTGGAGCGAGGGAAGTCAGGGGACGTTAAACCCAGAACACCGTGTAAAGCTGGAGGGAGCTGCAGAGTCTGGTGATGATTCTTTGCAGGTTCATCACTATACAAGAAACATCTTTCACATTATTCGAGGTATTTTTTCCATTGTTATTATGAAAAAGGCTGCAAAACACAGATTTTTGCAGCCTTAAATTCAGGAAAGTTGTGGTTTTGTAGGGATACTGAACATGTCCTGACCTGAGCATCAACACCACAATCTCTCAACCTCAACCATGACCTGTTCAAATCATTAATAATATTTTTTGAATGTTGTCATGCATTGGATTTGTATTTCATATATGCATAAGAAAGTGAATTCAGGAACTCTCCCGCAGTAAATGTTCAATGTTTGACATACTGTACTTGAGAAATGAAAGAAACTTGTGCTTTCTTTCATGCTTCTTATTTTGTCTCATCACAGTTGCTGCAGGCTCCCCTGTGTGTGTGCAAGGTCTTATGGGAAATAACTGCATTCAGTGCGTACTGTGCTAGAAAATCCAGTTCTGTGTTTGGCCAACCATGTCAGGCACTTAAATCACAAAGGGTCCGAATTCCTCTGGGCCAGCCTGTCACCATGAATGTAAAGACAGCCTTTATCTCGTAAGACTCACATATGACCATGAATAATATAGCGGCAGGTTGAACAAGCAGCTGCACAGGGATCAAAGGAGCGTTACTTCTTCCATGTCATAGAGTCGGAGGCGCGATGCCCCTGAATCATCGGTTCTGATTTACTGCAACTACTCAAAGTGGGAGTGGAAGACACTAATCAAAAATCAACACTAAAAAGCCTGGAGATTTCAAAAACTTGATGGATGAGGCCTACTGCAGACTCATAATGAAGGAAGGCGTTAAAGCAGAAGAGAAGAAGCTCTTCTGAAGGGAATTCATTCTGTTTGGGTCACTTCTTCTGTGCTGATAATGAGGGGCAACAAAAGACGTTGTTAGAAATGGGATTTGCTGTATTTCTTGCTTGTTATTTGTTGTGTGTGTCAGCATATACACGCTTGTGCTTGTCTGGCAAGAAATTAACTTAGTCACAGAGGTCTGAGACAATGGCAGACAGGAATTGCTGAGCGAATTGCAGCACCTCGGCAACGGTAAAGCTATTTCGCTCCAGCAGAGCACTTAATAGCTTTGGCTGATGCAGAGTTTGGAAATCCATCAGTCAACTGGGCCAGACTGAGATGAGCAGCCGGCTCAGCCACATTCCCAGTGGCTGAGGAAACAATGGCTCTGTCTTCATCACGAGTTCAGGCCATTCCATGTCAGGACCTCTCGCTCAGATTTTGATTCCTGTGATTACACAGTGGAAACTGGCTGGAGCAGAGGCTCTACAATTTGCATAAATACACAGTGACATTAGAGTCGCTTTTGTTGTAACAGAGCAAATGGGGGAAATGTGAGAGCATGCAAGGCTGCATCTCTACCAATGTTTTCTCTTTTTAAAACTAAAACAGTATCTATCCACACAAACATTTTGGCTCAATATCAGTAATAATCCAGACCGCATGTGGAAGCTGGTGTAAACAGGAAGCTGATAGTCAAGGTTTCTGCAAGTTTCAACACATAAACTTATGAGAATTAAAAACCTTTAAACAATTAAAAAAAGACATTGCAGACTGCATTCTGAAACATTGTTTTGAAGAGAAGAAAGGAAACAATAAGCACGCCACAAATAGTGTTTAATGAACGTTAACATGCGTGAACATATTTACACCGGTCTATAAAGTGGAAATATTTCCCATGTGTTACAAATAATTTCATGCACATTTCTCTATATTTGTCATGACTGAAACATCCAGTGCTCGGGTGGGAGAGAGGATATGACCCTGTGCCCTAAAAATTACTATGCTACGAATATTTTAGGAAAATATAATTACTGCCTGGAATATGATCAGTGTCAGTGTCAGGAGAGGTTGTTCGGGTCCTCGGTGTAAAAAGCCACACACGACCTGCATGCTGAGACCTGTGTGTGTGGAGGTTTAGGTCACAGAGGCACTTTGCTGAAGGTTTCAGGGAGAGATCATGGTTTTAGTTGAATGTTAATAAAGTAAACTTTGTTGATCACGTTTTAGAAAGACCTTAAGAGTAACTTGACCTTTTGACCTGCTGCATGAACCCGAGCTGCTGCAGCACCGCAGCGGTGCTGGGACGTGGACACCTGTTGTCCCATTTGCTGACAGAGTTTCCGCCCGAGGCTGTGTGTGCGTTTGTGTTGATGTGTGTATGTGTGCGTCTGTCTGGGTGTGTCTGTCTGTTTTTGTGCTGATGTGTGGGGAAATTCATATTTCACTGGGTACAGCAGGATCTGTGTTGTTGTATCCTGTTGGAATTTAGTAATGTCTGAGTGGTCGTGGTCATGTCAATATGTTTCCAATATAGATTTTATCTTGTCAGGATATAGATACGGATCAGAAACACAACCTCAATTCAAATTCAACTTTATTGTCAATTTCTGCCATGAGTACCGGACTATGACTGGGACTGGGCTTCTGCTTCAAGCTAACACATTGGATAAGAGCTAAAACACATTGGATAAGAGGTAAAACACACAAATAAGAGCTAAAGAACAACAGATAAGAGCCAAAACAAATTGATAAGAGCTTAAACACACAAATAAAAGCTAAAACACAACAAATAAGAGCTAGAACACAATATTCAAAAGCTAAAACACAGCACAGAGCTAAAGAAAAACACAAGCAAAGATACTGAAATCTATATCTACATGATTAATGATGTGACTAAAATGACGCTAGTTTTCTTGAAACACAAAGTAAAATTGAGAAGGAAATTCCAGTATGCAGATCTGCCTGGAGGCATCTTTTAAGCACCATCAAATTTTAAAACCATTCGTTTCACAAAGCAAAACGAAATCATCTACAGTCCCACTCGAAACGAGATTCAGATGTGTGCATTCGACAACTTCTCCTCTCTCACTTGGCAGGAATCAGTTATTACTCATGCTTTGTCTTGTAAACTGGCAATTTAGTTGCCGGCTTTTTGAGGTTGTTCAAATTGATTGTGAGGTTACCGGAGGGGAACTACAAAGTCTTTGGTAATAAAAGACTGTATATGTCATTCTGTGTATTTCAAGTCATGAATCTAGTCTCTTTCAGACCCAGTCTTCAATTAAGAAGACTGAGGGTTGTGAAAGAAAAGTGTTGCCTTCGCTTTAAGAGTCCAATTTTTATCCACGTTTCTGTGGTTTTGCTTTTCTGGATGGAGGCACCTGTCTGGGGGTTTGGAACACATGACTGATGTCATGAATCAAAAACAGGTTAAATTTGTTCTGACATCCAGTGGATTTAGAGTCAAATATCAAGACAGGTTACGTAGATGATGAGCGACTGAAGATGATATGGACATTTGAGGGTATAGTGTCACTTTTATTTTTTATCTGAGGTACTTCTGTAAAGAGCATTATTTGGTTTGGGTTAGCAAAGCTTTTCAGTCTGGTCTTGAGTTATGCTTTTCCAGAAGATGCTGATAATGAACCTAAAACAGGATTTATGCAGAAAAAAGGAAGAAAAAGAAAATAACGAAGAGTGAAGAAGTTATGCTCAGGTGTGGATTGTGAAGATTTGTCCAGAAAAATGACGCCTGTTCGTTACTCAGAGTTTTGTTTCACATTTTCTGATTCAAAATGTTAATTTGTTTTATTGTCATCGCCAGCATGGGTCAGCCTGGCTGGTCGGCTGTGTGCATGATGCTGTACTCATGACTGCTTCAGCAGAGTCGCTCTACAGAGCCTGTTCCCCGTTTACAGCTTCAGCAGCCAATGTAAATTGTGCCCATGCATGACCAGTCGCCCTGCAGGTCCCTTATGCTTATTTCTAGTGTTGAAGGTCTAAAGCTAAAGTTAATGATTTAATCTCATGGCTCAGGGTGTGTGGTTGTTCTTTTGCAATGCCAAGTCCTCATTTGTACTTGATCCAGGGGTTGATAACGATCTAGTCACTGATCCTGAATCCACTTTTGGCTGCAAGTCCACAGATTCAGACAAAAACGCAAATAATTTCTTACCACACTGATTTGTTGGGCTTGCCAGTGAGCAGACAGGAAAACAGATAAACCGACTCTGCCACATTGAATTCATCCTGGAAATCCAAGCGATACATTTCAGTGATTTCAACACGCTGTGCTCATTTGTTTTAAAATCCCTGTCTTCCCAGTGGACTTCTGGTTTCAGTAGGTTTCTGGCTAACCTCAGTGTCAACAGCCCAAATTGACCACTTAACATTGCAGACATGCTGCCACCAATAACATTAATGTGGTCAGGTTATGAGAAAATTGGTATTCATTGTGTCCATTTCAAACAATGAATTATTTATAGTTTGCTTTAAGCTACTGCTGAGCTGGTATGGAGAAGAAAGTGGTGAGAGGAAAAAAATCTCTTATTCCGACAGCAGCGACACTGGGCTAATAGTGAAACAAGCTGGCCGTCATTAACGCTGTGGCTGATTTCTGTTACTATCTCAGGTCAATGTTAAGACATTAATCTGCATCTTCTGTGTGCTTTAGGTTTTCAAAAATAAAAGCTATATAATTAAACAACACTTCACACTGCACCTCACTCTCACCATTTGACACGATACATTTACTTTATTTCGTCAAATATCTTGTTCACAGTTTCTTACTAAAACATAAAGCTGCATTTTGATATGCACTTGTCAAACTGCTATTAAGGTAGAAGATAAACTACCAGTCCAATGGGGATTGTAATTTATAATATGCTATCATTATTATGTATTGTGTCATTGGATGGTTCGTAAGGTTCTGTGAACTTTAATGGATATATTATTAATGTTGTTATTTAATGCATTCACTTGAGAGTTTCTTTTAATTAATCTCTTTATTTTGTCGTGAAAACATTTATCCCAAATCTGAGATAATAAACTTGTTGATCCAGAAAAACTGCATTATAATAAAATAAACTGTGTGATAAGTATATTTGCAGTGTCCAGGTAAGGCAGTGGCAGAATTTGTAATCAGCATTTTCTCCCCAAAAGGGATATTGTATATAGAATATCTGCCAATAGATTGGTTTATATATCTACATATCCATTGGCAACTTCTCTAATAATAAAAGATTAGATTTACCTCATAAATTCTGAGCTGTTCAAGATGAGTATGCCAACCGTCTGACATTCACCATGATGGCATGCACTACATTTTCTCTGTGTGGTTAAAATGTGGAAGGACATCTGACCAAGGGAAAACAACATATCATGAGAACTCATTAGCTACTTCCAGGCTTAAATATGTGTGAAGGTGCATTCATCCCATCGTGTCACGTCACAGTATCAAACAGCAATGTTAGCGACAAAGTGGTTGAATGCTAACATTAGCTGTTGCCTAATATTATGTATATTATCTTTTTACCTTGAAACATGGTCTGATATTCCTCCAGTTGTACAGGTACTCCAGCATTCTTCAATTTCAGGGAAAGTCCAACTTGTGTTTGTGCTTTACATTATTTCCTCCAGTGTGTCCTCACCTTTACTTTAAAGAGTAAAGAGTTTTGTTTGAAAGCTGATGGATTAACTATTTTCTAGAAACTGAATTTCTATTTCTAGTTCATTCTGCCCTAACTCTTCAACCGTAAGTAACTTCAATTAAAAAATGTTGGTCTGCTGGTCACATTGATAGTTGATCCTATCAATGCGAACAGATTTCATACTTCATGACTTTACTCAACACCTGCCATGACTCATTTTCTCCATTTCCCAAACTTCTGAGTAAGCAGACAAACTTCTCACAGGTTGACAACAGTACTGAGCGGAGAAATTTCATAGTTGGTAAAAATAAAATTTCATCACAGTAGGTGAAGAAGTGAATGCATCTTTGATAGTGGATCCCTCTGTGTGTGCTGGTTAAAAAATAAGTGGGTACGATTGATCTTTTTCAAATGAGAGCAGCTCACACTGAAATTTTTTTATATTCATTGATCTTTGGAAAAGCTTGTTTTGCAATTCAGATCAAATGCTACTGTGCTGGAACGTCTGTAACTTAAAGGGATAGTTCACTCATTATCCACTCACAGCTTTGGCTTCTTCAGATGTGATAAAACAACAGAAAAAGAATATAACGCTCATGTGGTGTCACCCAAGTGTCTGCAAGCCCCAACATTCATATTCGACTTCAAACTACGTCATTTACACCATGTATTAGCCTAAAAGTCCACTACCTGAAGTAGCAATGCTAGCGGACATAGCGATGCTAAAGTGCACCCCGTGCCTGACACCTTGGGCGAGAGCATGTGTGCACATACGTGAACGCGGCTCAACTTACGGACAATTGGATGACACCACAGGAGCAGTATGGAGGCATTTTATAATTTTTTCTGTTGTTTTTTGGACTCAAACACTTCATTTTTCTGTGAACTATCCCTTTAAAGCATTTTTATTTACAGTATCAGTAAAACTGAAGCCAAAACACACATTGCATTTCCACGGCTGGTGTTACTGTGCTTCTTTGCTCATCTTTCCTCTTTGGTTTTGTCGGTCTGTCAGCTCTGGACATTGTTCTGTCAATGCTTCGGGTAATTGGCAGGCACAGGTGTAAGGTGTTGGCATGATTCAGTCGCCTGTTTGCAACCCCTTTTGTCCACTCCCAATGTAGCATATTTTGTGCAAGGAACTGTACAAACAATGTTAAATTGGTAGCGGACCCTCGTGCACCTCCCTGGAACAATGCGATTGGCTTAAACCTCCAGTAGGATGAGAAGGTTTGTGCGTTTAATAAAGGGTGGTAGTGATTTATTGATTCATTAATGGTCGATGACAGAGAGGGCTAATTGCTTCTCCGGCAAACACCAGCGTTGAGGAGGGAGCTCTGAATGGATGAACACGTTCTGACACACTCCACTGTGGATGTCAGGGCAGTTATTTCTTGACACTGATGTCAGGAGAGGAAGATCCTTCACTTCTCTTTATATAATGTAAGCAAAGAACCACGGGAGCCGCACTCAAAAGATTAAGAGCTTAGGTTTTATTGTTCTGAGCAATCAAACTGCAACTCTGCACCACAGGTACTTCTGAAACTAAATCTGTCAAGTAGAGCCTCATTTTCGATGTCCCTGTTTTTTAAACTCCTCTCTTCCCTCCTTGTTACGTGAGAGCTGCTGTCAGGAGTGATTTAAACTTTCTCACCAGTTTCCCTTTCTTCTTAAGTTGGAGACACTAATTTATTCCCTCATCTTAAAGGGAGAAAAACTTGAGGAGCTGCTGCTAAACAGCATCCTGTCTTTGACATAACAGTGATGCATGTTTATGTGCAGGTTTGAAAATTACAGCGGGCTTGGAGTGATTTCCCCCATCTCACAAACCGGAAACAGATCCAAAACATGCGGCTGTTTGCTGTTCGACAAGGGGCACTGGCTCCCAGCTCCGTCATAAATAACAGGAGGGAGCATCTTTTCGGGGGGGGCTGTTTGGTTTTGTATTTGGAGTCGTGCAGTGAGAACTGATTAGCTGTCTGCTGTGATGTCGCATCAACATGTGGAGCAAAGAAAAACTAACAGTCCTAACAAATCATTTCCCTCATTATCACAGTTTTGTTGTCTTGTTTCTAATGATCAGCAGGAGATGAAGTAACCTCCATCATGTTACCTGAGAATTTTGAATATAAGTTTTCAGTATGTTGTCACTGGCATGAGATATAATTGTTGTTCATCCACATCTTGCCTGATCTCCATCTAAGGGACAGGAAGTCACCATTGTATTTCATTATATTCTGATGAGCTGGTTCATTATTTGAATTTTTTTTTATTATAAAGGCCTGGCTCATACAAAGAGCACTTGTTGCACTTGGTTTGGTTAAGCAGTGCTGAGGGGGGGATGTTAAAATCAATTCAAACTTGTCCAACCAAAAGATAAATTGGTTACAGATGAACATGGCATGTTCAGTTTTTCTTTTTCCAGCTGGGTGCAATTGTTTTTTTTTTAACTAATTAAATGAATTATGCCCCAAAAGACTTGATTACAGTGTTTTTTAACTGGGATTAATTATTCCTGTGAACCTATCCAACACTTTACACATTACCATTTTGTAAAATTTACCATATAAATGAGGAGTCATTTTTGACTCTGGAGTAGAGTTTCTGGTCAGAAACAATGAGACGTCTTCTCATTAAATACAGGAATCGCTTGAGTTGTTGTCAAACCCTGATTTAATTCCTCAAACCATTTCAACCTTTGTTTTTCTGATTTTGATGGGTTGCATTTGTTATGTCTGGGCATCTGCTTTCCAGTGTGGAGCCTCTGCCAGCTTTCAAGCAGACGTCTGCTTCTGGCGCTGGGTTGTTGGTTCCTTGAGTGAATGAAAAGCATGTCGGGGCCTGTCATGTCTTAAATGTGTCAGCGGGGACTCATTAACCAAACAAATCTGTGCCATCGCCCCACAGTCCAACAAGAGTTCCAGCCACAGTGAAGAATTGTAAAACAAAGAACCAACTGGTTTCAGAAACAACAGCCCCTCTCCATAAATAGAATAAAAAATACTCTCATCTTTCAAATATGAAAGGGTGATCCACTTATCACAATTCTGATCTTAGAATAGATATCCGTAGAGTGACTAAAAACTACGCTCATCCTTATTTCAAGGAATGCACCCATGTTTGGTGCAGGTAAAATGAAAGATAAGTGACACTGCTTAAAATTGGGCTCACGCAATATGCATTTTTAGGAGCTCCTGTTTAGAAGTGCAAAACATGGAAGAGGGAATGGAAATTTGTATAAATAGCTGCAGCTCCTGATTTATCACGGTACACTGCGGCGGAGGACGTTTGTGCACCCGAAATTTAAGATCTGAGGGAAAGCAGGAAAAGTCTGCATCACGCAAGGTGAGTGAGAAACTAATCAGGTGCAACAGAGAAGGAGAAAAAAATGATGAAGTCAGACAATGAAATGCTTCATTGACGTCGGTTAAGAATACTGCAAAATAAAAGATCAATTTAAAGTTACTTTGCAGAAGCTCAAAATTCATCACATCACAAAACAAAGAGCAACAATGTGCTCCTCTGTTGTTTTCCCAATTTCCTTCAGCAGCCTCTGGCTTTAATATGTTTTTTCCTATTTACTACATCCTGTTTATAATCATAACATTACGTTCCATAAGGTATTTTTGCTCTATTCCAGTACTCTCATCCTGTCCACTGTGTGCCTTTTGACTGCATCCCATGTTGTACTATGTTTGAGTGCTTAATATGTTGCGTACTTATATGTTCTGTCTGCTTATGTGTTCGAACCGGGGATCAGAGAGAAACGGCATTTCAACCTTCCAGTGTCGTGCAATACTATTGGAGCAGCTACCTATTAAGAAGACAATTCACATAAGTTTTATCTGTTTAGATGATTTAGGGAGTTAGTTCATTTAACTCAATGTGCAAAACAAGGCAGCAACATATCTCTAGTGTGACATTAGTGTAGTTATCAAGGCCTCAGTTTAAATCCTCCAAACACTGTCGTTTCTCCCACTAAGAAACACTTTGGTGAGAAGGGAAGACAATTCGAAGATGCGTTTCCTCCTCTGCTCTCAGCAGGAAGTAAATAAGAAGTTCCCTCTTGCTTCCCAGTGAAGGGGATGGGGTACTTCATCACACAGATAAGAATGCAGACTGAGGCACGGCTACAGGAGAGGAAAGCAGCCAGAGGCTTTCTCGTGAAGTATGGATTAGTTCTGGTAAAGTTAGTATGATTAATCCAATGCTGGGGAGCTGGTGCAGAGTCGTCTGCTCTGCACCTCGTCGGGCTGCTGTTTTCCTGCTGTGCGAACCGGCAAGATGAATGGACTCAGAAGTGCGGTGGTGTTGATTCATCTTTTTTGATTGCAAAGAGCTACTCTAGTATTCTAGAGTTAAAAGAATAATAGATTAACAAAATAGCGCGTTGTCCGCAGCTCTGCCTCATACTTTCTATGGTTTTGTGTACGTTGCACCTGGTGCAAAATTATAGAGACCGTAAATGATTTCATCCTAAGCATATGTTTCAGTCTGACTCATTCCCCTTCCTGTAAATTCGCCGTACAACTCACAAGTCGCATCAGCTCTGGACACGCTGCGCAGCTTTAAACCAGAGAACTAAGAAGATATATGCTGCTCATTTACACATGCTGCAGCTCTGTAATAGTATTTCATTTTCAAAGAGGAGTAAATGTAATATCTTTACATTTCAAGAAGAAGGTAATATCCCTTCTTTCATGGTTAGTTTTCATTTTTAATGGAATGTACGTATGCTCTTGGAAAGACCTTTACAGGATTCTAACTGTAGCCAGAGCATGCCCTACTTTCATGTATAGGCTCAAACCTGAACATGCACGCTGGAGCCAGATTACAGCAGCACATAACCATGCTGCAAATTTCTTTTCCTATATCCCAAGACATTAATAATCATTACACATGTGTTACTCCAGGCTTGTTAGGAGCCCTTTAAAGGGAAAGTTTGCATGTAAGAAGGAATGAAAAACCTCAGTGGTACATCCATGAAAAAATGGTATTGGGGGTGTGATGAACGAATGCTGCTGATGTTGTTTTTGTGTTGTTTTTTTTTTACATAACAGCTTTTTGCATCCAACAATTCAGCGCAGGCAACTGTGACTTTCACAAGGTCTTTTTTTTTATGCCATATGTTTTTTTTTCTCCTTCTCCCACATAATAGAGGATGTTGTGTACAGGCGCAGTCATAATGTGTGTTTGTGAGTACACTTTCAAAGAGCACCTTTTGTGTCTGTTTATTTATTTTTTAACAGAAGCAGATATCATGTCGGCTCCAGCTGCCGTCTGAACTGTGCTCACTTCAGATGTATCAAGAACTCAGCTTGTGCATGATAGTCATAGATAATAAGAAGGAATCAATTATCTGCTGATAATGGAGATATCTAAAGCTTCTTACCTCCTATACAGTATTTACTATATATGATCTATATGAAATGCTGCATGTGAACATAAATGGACATTAAAGAAAATGTGTTTTTTTTAAATAATGTTATACGTTTTGGGTCGTGTCACTGCAAAAAGGTCTGAATCCTGGTTTCAGCTCGGGTCACTCTGGATTTTGCATTGTTTTCTAGACTTGACTCCAGTCTGCACTACCGCAGATACTACTTTGAGTGGATACTTTTCTTACATTAAAACCCAACCCTCCTCTAGCAAAATATCTCTGTCCAGACAAAAAACACAAAAATGACTACAAGACCACGCTCAAACATGCAGGTTAGTACCACAGACTGTATATGAAGAGGTTAGTAAAAAGGTTAGTACCTAGCAATAAAGTCCAGAGACAACAGAAGAAGATCGTGTGAGCTTGTCCAGGGTGTAACCCGTCTTTCACCCTGGGATAACAGTTGGGATGGGCGTCACGCTCACGCCACAACTTGAATGAAAGGAGAGATAATTCGTTATGTGTTTGTGTGAGACATAATTTAACTGGAAGAAAGCCACGCAAAAAAAGCAGCAACACAATCTGTCATGAACATCCTCACTGTCGTTTTCCCCCATGGAACCAAATATAAAGCCTCCTGCTGGCTTTGTCTGAGCTGTGTTAATGAGTAAACACAAAGAGAAGAGTCGTCTCAAGGGGTGAAAAGAGGTTCAGTAAAAAGCAGAGGTCCTGATCATCATCATCATCAGACAGGAAGTCAGACTTTAATGTTTGCAATGCACAAAGCAATTGTGCAGCTTCCTACAATTTCAGTCTTTGTGGATAAACATGCTTTATTCTCCATAAATGTTTCCTGCTAGTGGGAGAAGTGATTTATATTTTCTCTATTATAATTGAAAGCTCCTGAGTCCCCCTCTTAACTGAGACAAAAGCTTTAAAGTTCCCCGTTCTCCCATGATGATCTTTTTTTTGCTGTTTCCTCTCATTAAATAAAATTGGCTGTGGTGCTCCATGTTTCTCAGAACCGCTGTGAGTGTTAATAGCAACGACAATGAAATGCTATTTCCACACCGGATGATTGGACATTTAAAAAAAAAAAAAAGATCTCTGGGAAGTAAATCACAGCTTGTATGTCTGACTGGCACAAAAAAAGGAAACCTGTTCGGAGTCAAGACTTTTACAACACCTGCTCGTGCTCCTGTCCTGCCGGCTATTATTCACTGTGACAAGAAGCTACATGTAATGAACAACTTTGGCCCTGTGTTGGAGCTGAAGCTAGGCCTGTCCTAATTTGAGATAAAGATAGGTTATTGATCAACGGTCCTAAACCATTAGCTCCCTGCTTGAATTTCTGGTATATGCAACAAATACGATGGGCAGGATGCTGAGGCTGCGAGAAGAACGACAGAGGGAGCAGGGAGGCTGGTGGATAAATTGGACAGTTCTGCTGGTCAGCAGAAGTGAAAAGTTAATTATTTTCACTTGGTTAATGGACAAATACAAAGAACATGACAAAGGGCCCTAACTTAAAGACGTGCAAAGTGTTGCCAAGCATGACAGTAGTGTCTTTGTAAAATCAGACCAGCTGCCGTATTGTTTAAAATAACAAATGCACTTGAGTGCTAATGAAGGAGTTGATCATTAAAGAGGTATTGTTGGTGCATGTGAGGAAATAGAACGCACTTCTGTGATCGACAAAAAAACCTGAAGTCAAGTGGTACATTTAAATTCTCACCACAATTCAGATCTTAACCCAATTAAAACAGTCTGAATAAGACGCTGTCACGTAATCAGCATCTTCTCATTACCCTAAACTGAATACGGTCATAATTGGAAGACGAAATATAGAAACTGAAGACATCTTGAGTACTCGGATCTTAGGAGCATTATGTAGATATGTATATACATTTTAATCACATTATAACATCCTACTGGAGGGATGAAGAACTGTTTAAAATGGTGGCGCCTGCTGTGGACGACCCTTCATTTGCCTGAGAGGGGAATACGCAAGTGGAGTCTGAGATGATTTTTTTGGGCTTGTCTGATTAGAGTTTTTTGAAAAACAACCTGCAGATTATGATGTTTATAGACTCCCATGAAATAATGACTGTGTTTAAAAGTTGTTTGATCCCGGCCTTTGACCTGTGTAGTCAAGTTATCAAGCCACGCAGAGATACGGTGACGCAGGGAGCAGGGTTTGCAACATCAGCAACTGCTTGACAACAACTGTCCCGTGTTTGAGTGTAAACAAGTAGTAACACAATGTTGACATGAGTCAGAATCACACTTACCTCTGTAACATGTAAACAGGAGGGAACATTCCTTTAGCAACTCATGTAAATGTCATAATCAAAGTCTTAATGCAGTGTTTTCACTGTTACATTGGAAGCGTCTTCTTAAATAACGTGCACATACATAGTCCAGTGTTCAATGCCGGTCACACACACACACACACACACTCACACATGCTCTTGTTCTTTCACCCATGCATTAGCATGATTCTTTTCCTCTGCAGAGAGGTGGATCCAATTTTTTATCCAGAACACCCCAGGTGTATTTGTGGTGTTTTGTTATATGCATTTAAAAAGCAATCGCCCACTTTAATGTATAGGTCATTGCCGAAGATTTTGATCCCCGAAATAAAAATGTAACTTGAAACAGGCCACATTTGAGTCAAACACAATTACCTTCAGTTTAACTGTTAATAATAAAGTCACAGCCTCCCTCCCAAGCCTTGGAGCTGCTCGGAGTTTCTGCAACACTCAGCCTGTTTTGCTCTGCGGTGCAGCAAATGAAACCCGGGGCATGCATTGTTTTTCTTTTGTCTAATGTGGTTGAAACAAAACTGTGACCCTTATTAACCAGTCGTCTCATTGTCTTTGAGCTGGCAGCGGTGTGGACAAATTAGTGCTCCGGGGTTCTTGCGGTTTGTAGATGGGTTTAAGAATGGAGAGGCAAGGCAAGTTTATTTGCAAAACACTTTTCAGTAACAATATAAAAGGAATCAAGATGCAACATCAGAGCAAAGTAGGACAATGTAAAAAAGTATTTAAACAAAAAAGTAGAAACCCCCCCTATTTCACAATATTGACAATATCTAAAAATTCTGGGTTCTTTTCTGACTCATCTCTCCCCCAGGTAATCTGATCCAAACACACAACCCAACCAACAAAGTGACAGGGGTGAAAACATAACTTCCTCTGCGTAGGTTACATAAAGAGCTAAGTAGAAAATCAAGTAGAAAGAGTCTTTAGCTTTGATTTAATTGAAGTGAGAGTTGCAGCAGACCTGCAGTTCTCTGGGATTTGCTCCAGATGTCTTTCTCCAATGACAGGTGGACTGTCAAGACTTGACATCAGAGCACTAAGAGGACTTTGTCAGCAACATTCCTGCATGACAGCTGATAACGGTGTCATTGTCCCCTGTGAGGGGGTCTTTCCAAAGATCAGAGTAGAGCTTCTTCTGAGTTAAGCTCCGTTTCTCAGTCATCCCTCCGCTCTGCTTTGACAGTATCTTACACTTTAATCAGCTTTGTGATTGCATGCAGACATCAGGACCCGCCGCTGCTCCGAGTTTTTCTTTGTTTGTGTCCGTCTGAAACAAGTTGCTGATGTGGTTTCATCAAAGCGTGCCAGCATGTGGTGATAAATAAATAGACACACAAAACACATCCTCGCTGTGGGTCAAATCGCACCATGGTGAGATTCCTTTTCATATTTTGGTAAAGATGCAAATCCATTCAATCTGCTCTCTCGTTTGAAGGCCGGCGGTCCAGAGATAAATCACAAAAAAAAAAAGAGCGCATGCTGAGTCCGTCTTTATTTAATTGCTCCACAACTACAGGCTCACAGAAGAGAATGGAACAGTACATGGGGTTAACATTTCATTTAGGCTGGAAAACATCTCACATGCTACAGAACAATAACAGGCTCTCGTGCGTGGGCGCGGCGGAGATTAGCGGAGTTTGTATAAGAGAGGGAAATGATGGAGAGAGGCAAAAAAAAAGCTGAGAGGGATAAAGGGGGATGAGACTTTGTTAGGGAGAGAGGGGTTTGTAATGAAGATCAAACGTGAAGGGTTGATTTAAAAAAAAAAAACACAGGCGGATGAAATGAGAAGTTCCTTCAGAGTGATTAGAGCTCGTACTAGCTGGTGGTGAGTGTCTCTATATTTACTCTAACTATGTTTAGCCTCATATCTATCATCTTTTTCATCAGCTCTTATCCATCCCTCTTATCCTCACCCAGTATTTGACAATCATTCATCCCCCCCTAACAGCTGAACTGCCCATTTGGCTCTCTCTGGCATGTGCACGCATGACGTCAGCCGTGGCCCTCTGTCTCTGCCGACTAATTGGACCCTGTCCTCTCCGTGGCCTTCAGGGATTCAGACATAATTAAAGCAGAGAGACCGGAAGTGTCAAGTTCAGGGCTGCTAACCACTACCTTCTTAATTGGTGAGAGAGGGAGGGGTGGAGGGCAGGGCGGGGGGGCTGCAGAATTGGTCTGATTCGGATGCCTCGCTCGTTGTGAGGAGTAGAGCGATGGTAATGAACCTGGAGTGTGTCTGATGCATAATTACCATGGAACAGGCGTGCTGTGCTATAAGCAAAGAGATGACTTGTTTCAAATGAGATCATTTGGTTATAAAGTTATTAAAGGTTGGGTCTTATTTTATAGGTCTGGCCTCCATTTCTAAAGTTATGATGACATGTTGTACTAAAGGCCTGAAAACATCAGCTTTTTATTATGAGTGATGGGGTTTGTTTTGCTTGACAGATTCCTGTAAGATATTTATGAGGCCCAATCAGGATTTAATCAGATTTGAACCAGACTCTGTTGAGAGAATAATCATGTTTACATTTCAAGGTCACTATCAATGAAATCTGATCAAAACAGAAATTTACACCCTCTAAATTAATAAATAAATTAAATTTGTCCCATCCGTGCTCTCCGTTAATGCTCTTGTGTGAGATTTTTCGGCCACTGGAGAGAACAACCAATTAAGACAGGTAAGAAAAAACACTTTATTCAGTGGTAAAACTAAATGTGAGCAAATCTAAAATGTCACAGATAATCTTTTGTTTTGCACAGGGAAGCTGTGTGCACACACATTAACTGAACACTTTTCCAAACCTGTAAGATTTTTTACTGCTCTAACTTTTCCTAAGTGACGCTTACTTGCCCTAACATCTCAGCAGCTGACTTGGAAAAGTACCAAAGTGCCAAATCAACAAAGGTTAAACCCCAAGGACTGACACAGAATTACTCTTCAAACATAGAAATCCTCCGATCTCCTTTGCTGACACTGCATTTTGCCTTTTTCCCCCTTATCCTCAGCACGGTAAATACAGACTGTCGGCCTTGTGTTAATCTTGACTAAGGGCCAACGTATGTGACGCTTATCTGCACAGATGGCACGTTCGG
Source organism: Paralichthys olivaceus (assembly GCF_024713975.1). Classification (NCBI taxonomy): domain Eukaryota; kingdom Metazoa; phylum Chordata; class Actinopteri; order Pleuronectiformes; family Paralichthyidae; genus Paralichthys; species Paralichthys olivaceus. The sequence continues at coordinate 20,123,809 of NC_091101.1, forward strand.
TGCCAGATATCATGACCAGCTAGCTGCACAACACAGCTGCCAAAGTGCATTAGAGTGCGCACTCACTGTCATGGTGCTGTTGCTGTTGTGTTGTGGAACAGGATCCTTGTGGCATTTTAATGGGGACTTGAACTCCCAAGTGATGAAAACAAATAATTTAGCCAGCCCCATGACTCTATATTGATGGTGTTTCATGTTGGAGTGACCTCCAGACTCCGAGGAACGATTTGAGGCCTGAGCTGTTGACACGGATTCAGTGATAGAGTGAGGTGAAGAGTTGTTTCTGTGTGTCCTTCATGAAACACTTGTATTAGTATTCAAGTATTCACGCTGGGGAGGGAACCCTCTAGAGACCAACTGGCCTCTGTGTGCATTTTATTCATTTACCTCCAACAATATGCCCCCCCACCCCAGCCCCAAGAAAATAAGTGACCTCAACACAAGGTTCCTGACTCATAAAACACCTCAGCCACTCCTTTTCTTTTTGTCTGAGCTTCTTTCACTTTCCCCCCTACTTTAAATCAAACTGGTAAATGGCAACCTGTTGACTGGGAGAATGTGGAGCTCAGTTAATGAGGCATGGCTCCGACAGGCTGGAGAATCACGTCAACCTCCCCTGCCCAAATAATCCCACTCTAATCACTAACCAACGAGAAAGTGTGGAGAAGAGTCGTAGAACAGATGATGGGAAATAATGAGAATTAATGACGGTACGGCATGAGGGACGGATAGCACAAATATACAGAGAGTGGGAGAGAGAGTGGGATCGGAGTGAATGAGTGTATCAAACAGAGATATGGGGAGAGATAAATGAAAAACCAACAGAAGTCAGAAGAGTTAATGAAACATCATCATATTTCAAATGTGACGTTTTCATTTCTGGCTGAGACACCAACTCACAATTCATTGATTTTATGATGAAGGACACCGAACGCAGCTGTGGTGTTTTAAAGGAGAGTTTTTAATTTTTGTTTAATTTAATCACATTAAGATCAATATCTCTTTTGCAAGACAGGCCAATAAACATTCACAATCAGCAACAATAAAACAAATTAATAAAAACAGTCATTAAAAACATCACAGAGTAAAGATTTAAAAAAGGAAAACACAAGACTGTAGTTTGAGGGAAGTTTGTAAATCTTTTAATTTAGAAGGTGCATAGTAACTGAATCCAGTTCTTCCAATATTGGTGCGTACACGAGGGATGTCTAAAGTTAAGCAGTTGCTGGATAGTTACTCTTAGATTCATCCCACAGTCCAAAGACACACATTTTAGATTTATTCTCAATTCCCTGTGTCTGAGTGTGAATGGTTGTCAGTCTCTATGTGTCACTATGTGATAGACCGGACCTCTCCAGGGTAAACCCCGCCTCTCGCCCAATGTCAGCTGGGACGGCTGGATCGATGGACTGGATGGAGTTGTATTAGAACTACTCTCATGTCTTTAGCCTCTGATGACTTGTAAAAGACAAATAAAAGGCTTTTTAATTCCACCAGGAGATTATGTTTTCACTCCTGTTCATTGGTTTGGTTGTTTTTTGGAGTATTTTATAACAGATTTCCTCAGAATTTGGTGGGAGGATGGGACACAGGCCAAAAACAACTCTTTTTTGATGGATCGGGACAAAGGAGCAGATTGCGAGACATTGCGAGACAGGGCTTCTTCACATTATCCAGGAAAAAAATTGATGGATTGTGGATCCACCATGGATCTTGGGGAATAGTTTCTGTGAGTGTGCACATTTGGTCCAGTGTGATTTAAGGAGACTTTTGGGCCTTGGCAGAGATATGTGCTCTACTTACTATTTTTACCTTTGGCCAGACCAGTGGTTGCCACTTATTTCCAGTCTTTCTGCTCAGCTGAGCTACAGTTGTTCTGCTGAATGCAGAGGCACAGAACAAACAACAGAAGATACAGTCTGAGTGTGTTTTCTGCTCCAAGGAGGATGTGAAGACCCTGTGGAGTGATTGAAGCCCAACTTCCAACACACGCTTTGTGTAGAAGTACAACAAATGAGTTTAAGAGAATATCTATGAATCCAAGTTCTTCAAGTGTTTTATTATATCAGTATATTCAACATATATATTTATATATATATATATATATATATATATATATATATATATATATATATATATATTCAATATATCAGGTTTCAAAATAAGTTCAGCGTTTATGATGAAATGGCTGCACCGATTATAGGAGCACACCAGGGGGGTTTAATAAGAGAGTCACCATTTATCGGTTAAGATATGGGTGAAATATCTCTGGGTTGCTTCTCCCTGATGTCGTAAGTTAATTTTGATAATGAGAGTTTCTTAACGCAATTAAAAATGCACATGGGGCTCTCAGGGCCGACCAGTTTATCTGTAAAGTTTGCCTCAGGTTGGAATGAGCTGGGTCAAACTCTCGCCTGAGGAAACTGTTACTGTGACGTCTTCTGTAACGGTAACGATTTTTCCTCATTTCTGAGTGAGGCGAAAATTCCCCTGACAGGAATCACTCTGATTTATTCCCCCCCACACACCTTTCAAGCCACCCAGCTCAGTTTGCCACGGAGGACTGTAAAAGCTCCGGAGGGTCTCCTGCATCTGTTTGGTTTTATGTCAAATTAGCATTTGATTAAATGTATTTTATGACTAAGAAAAGCATGGAGAGCAAACCACTGTCTGCAAATTGAAGAAATCCAAACATCATCCCCCAGGGACATGCAAATAGAATAAGAGCATACTGGCTTTTATTCATTCCTGTTGGGTGACAGAAGTAATTGAATTCGGTCTGGAAACCATTAAGATTATTTATGACTGCCTTTCTTCAGAGGAAACATGAACAGGGAAAGGGAGCACTGTTTGGCTGTACATTTCTCCATGGCCACTGAACATCCAATACAACCAACGCAAAAGCACATCCCGCTCACGCAGTGGGAGATTTTCAATCTCTTTTCCTGCTTGTTTTGTATAAAAATAGATTGTCTTAGGCTTCAGAACATCACAGAGAAACGAACCATTCTCTGATCTACCTTGTGCTTGAATTCTGCTGCGTGTCCCTGTCAGTAACAGCCAAAGCCAACCTGGCCTTGTTCAGTGACATCAGCATCAAATGATCAATATCCCAGTTTAAATTTTAGCTCGTTTACACAGTGCAGCCTCTTAATTGAGCTACAACATCACAGCACAGAGCACATTTCACTTTGCCTGGATTTTCCTCAAGACATTTCCACACCGAAATTAATACTGACTGAGGGTAACGAGTACTTTCAATCAAATGTATTTACACTTGACAAACTCACTATTTCACACAGTTTGCACTTTATTTAAGTTTTTCCTTCCGCACAGTCACAAGTCCCTTTAAACTCTTGTATAAAATAAAGTGAAAACACAAGTGCCTTCAACAAATGTGTTAAAAAAAAATTTAAACTCTGCTTTCTGATTTTAAATAGATTTCTATTAATTTTGTCTCTATGTTTTTTTTTTAAATGTCCCTGTGCAGCACCTTGAATCTGCCTCTGTGCCTATAAATTAAACTGCCTTTGCTTACTTAATATATTGACTGTAAATATATTTATTTACTGAAAGCACTTCGGACTACGAGCCTCCTGAATCTTGCCCAAAGACACTTGAGGAATGAAGGAGCCGGGATCGAACTACCAACATGGTATGTATATGACCCACCCTATCTCCTATCTACAGTTAAATGATGCTTGTTGTTAGGAATTAGAGTTGTACTCTGTGTTTTGATGTAGAAACAAAAAGCAGTTTGTAGCTTTAATACAAAACTGATGACAACAGTATTGAATGTGCAGCACAGGCTGAGTATCAGTCCAGTATCCAGACAGATCATCAAAACAAAAGTCAATCAATCAAACTTAAATGAATATTGATATATTAACAAATCACGATTTGTCTCATAGGGCTGTTTAAGGCGGGACATCCTCTGCGTTTAACCTTTGACTAGAGAGAGGAAAAGCTACCGAGACAAAAGAGCAGAAACAGAAGTGATCAGACTGAGAGTTTCGATAGTTGCAGAGTTGACATGGTGATTCTGAGCAGAGACAAAAACAACACTAACTAAGGAAAAACAAGGTTGCACCAGCATTCCTAGGCAACACACAGAAAAGCAGCAATAAGCGTCGAACCACTGAGGTTGTACAACAGTGTGTCAGAGTGCGGTCGCTATGGAGCCGGTGCTTAAACACAGGAAGCAGATGAGGAGGGGCTGACTTGAATAATAACAGATGTGCAGGTGATTTCGACGTGAAGCAGAGCGCCACCTCCAGCCAGTTTACACTCATACACAGATAAAGACTTAAAACACATCAGTAAAAAAAGAAGCAGAGGGAAATACACAACAGTGACACTGACAATCTTTGATTTTTACAAGAGCGCATCAGTGTCAATAATCCAGTAATATAGTTTAAAATAAGTTTAAAACAGCTACAGAGGCCATTTTTACACTGACAAAAGTCAGTTTGATATTTATTAGTAAATAATACAAAATTCTGGTATTTGAGAAAATATAAAACTTAATCTGAAATAAGATGTGATTAAAAAAGGGAATGGATGAGACAAAATAAAATGAGATAAGATAAGATTATATTTTCTTTCAAATGGTGCTTAGTGCATAGAGGTGTGCTGAGTTCCACAGACTTTTAACCACCGAATTAAACAAAGATTAATAAACACAAACACTGAGTTTTCTGTAGACATTATTACTCAAAGTAAGAAGTCTTTAATGACATTTTGTGATACTGCAAAAACTGGGAATGGTGCAATACAGACTATTTATATTTCACTTGTTATTTACAATCATGGATGCTATTTATGGGCTGACCGCTGTATCTATGTTTCTCTTTTTTGATCCTTCCTATTTATACATTTATGCTCAACATAGTTTTGTTGTGCACTGACTAATAAAGGCATTTTACCCCATTGTACAATTCCTTTCCATTGTGGTACTGCTACCTATACCTCTGTTAAGGATCTGAGTACTTCATCCACCACTGAATATTGGAGGCTCACACAGCCACACAACTAAAGACATTATATACCATTAAGAATGTTTAATTTTCTGCATCAACAGTGAATATCTGTCTCTCTTGGGTAAACCGTTTGCTATTAGTAATTTGCAGTGCCGTCGATTGTATACATACTTAATCAGTTAGTACTGCAATTGGCAAATGAAGTCACTTAATTAGATTTCTTGATTAAGGCCCTCAGCTCGTACATGTGCAGCGTGATTTCCTGCAGATTTCAAACACTCTCATTCAGTCAGATATTCTGACAGGACTGGTCGTTGATTTAAACATTACAAATTTACAAATGTGAAAGGTCAAACAGGACCTTTTAGAAAAGCATCAATTATGCTCACACCTCAAATGTGAATGTGCAGCACAGTAACAGGAAACTCTATTTCAAGCTACACTGTTCCAAGTCTGATGATAAATGACTTGCTCTTCCCATAATATGTTAAATCAAAGCATTCTTTGACTTTTACTGTGCTCATACAACAGGTGTATTTTTTTGTTTTTACTTTAGTGCTTTGCATATGTTGCTTTTCTTTGATAAATAAATCGCTGCTGCAGAGACCGACTGTAAACATGACATTTTTTAATCCAGGAAGTGACGGTGCAGACTGAGAAATCAGCGTCAGTGCTCCGTGAACAGTGGACACCTCATTCATGTCTGTAATTTCATCAAAGTTTTTTAAAGGAATCAATGCTGAGAACACTTTGCATGATGGATTCACCATGCGCCTAATTCCTCTCCACTTGATATGGATGCGTCAGATGTGCTGTTTATCTCGGACCATTTCTCTGTTCCCAGGGTGGGGGGGGTGTGGTTATTTTCAAGGAGGTTTTGGCATGAAGTGGTGAATGCGGAACATCACCTTGGAACAAATGAAAATGTAGCATCATCTGCTGTCCTAGAGTCGCAGCAATCAAATCTCACATTTTGGCCGTGAGTGAACATACAACACATGAAACGAGCAGATGACATCGTACTAACTCGAGAGGCCATAACACATTTGGTTAACATGTGTTGCTCATGTGCTTGGACAACTGTATAAAACGGTTCAGTGATATGAGGCAAAGAGCCAAACAGACACTGGGGCTGAAGCACAGGAACAGTTTGCCTCCACCAAACAGTGAGGAGGAGGCCACCATCTCACCGCATGTTTATCCTGGTGTATCTGGCTTTTATCCTGCTTGGGTGAGTGAGTGGGTAAAGTTTAGCTCTATGAATGCTGGTGTGAAGGCCCCTATTCTCCACACACTGTCACAGAAGTAGATCCCTGTATCCTGCTGTGAACTAGGCTAAGGAGTACTAATGAGGACAGTAACAAACAACCCAGTTACACACCACTGTGACAAATTCCGCTGTGTCCTCACACACTTGGACGGAATCAAACGAATATTAAATTTTGCATCAAACTCAGCAAGTAATTTATGTTTTTCCAAGATTTTAGAATAAGAATCTTGATTTAGATGAAGCTTTGTTTTTTCTTCTCTTGTCATTTTCAGAAGCAGATGTATTTCTCATACATTTCCCACATGGTGAAAAGCATTTCGACAAACTGTAAGCAGAACGGCTGCAAATGCACCACAGGCAGTTACATCCAAATTAAATCCAATATCAACATCTATCAAATCAATTTGATTTATTTTATACAACCTGCTTGCTGTTTGTGTCTGTACTCACCTGATAATGAACTGCTATAAAAAAAAACTACAGAAGGCTGTTCAGCTTGTGAGTCTTATATTTGGATGTTTCCTTCATCTTTCTTTTGTCAGAGTTTGCAAAGAAGGGACCCGGGAGCAGGGCTCAGTAGGCGGATATAAAAGTAAAGCATCTTTACTTTATAATACAAAAAAAAAAAAAATCCAACCAAGCAAATAAATAATAAATAAAGTACAAAGGGTCAGGCTGAGGCAAAATCCAAAAAAGACAAGCAAGATTCAAAACATGGTCAGGATCAAAACAGGAAGTGCTGGAAAACTAAAGCACAAAGAAAAGCCTTCACAGATTAAGTGATGTGTGTGTGTGTACATATACTGGACTGGCAGGTGTGAATGTCAGGGTCAGGGTGTCTTTGAATTTTTAAAAGTACTATATGACGACTACTATTAAGTGTACATCATTTTAATTAAAGTTCAATGTATTTATGAACCGTTGTGGCGTAGAAGTAGAAAGTGGTATGACATGTAATGCGGGTTGAGTACAACACTGTGTGCATTTATTACATCTAACTATCCTCATATGGTGAATTCTGTGGTGAAAATCTATGTTAAAACTTGCTCCATGATGCTTAAAAGTTTCCATTCCTGCAAAACTTCATTACAGGATTAGTTTACTTTCATCCATATTGAAATGCATCCTGCTCATTTGACTTTATAATGGCCCTTATCCCTTTTCTCATCCCCTGCGCGATGGGGGATTCGGGTGAAGTGTGAACTAACTGTTGAAAAATCATTTGATTTGGCTTGGATATAGGGATCAACAAAGTTAACTTTATCAGACTCTCCAGCCACAAATCTGATAGGCGTGCATAGCTTGAGGATCCCAAACCTATCCCACTTTTTAGGTTGTTTCTCTAGTTTCATAACAACACATGATAGAGAATATCCAGTAAACAGGCATCGTTGAACTTCTCCTCATTACCCTCGTAGAGTTTTGTTTTCTGGGGAGGAACATTGCGAGCACCCAGAGCTCACTTTGGAAACTACTGGGCTTAGCCTTTGTGAACCTGCTGAATCAAAGTCATCTCACCGCCTTCGTATTTCTCCTGCATTCATTCCCTAATTTACCCACAATCCTTTAACTGCAGTAAAATAAAAAAAAATGTTTACTGTCTTTACTGAGCAATTATTGGATCATACAATCCAAGCAGCAGGCTTACAGTACTCAGCTTTAATCCAACACTTTGTTCAACATTTCAGCTGCAGAGCTGTGATTTATTTAGAACTCTCTCCTGGTCTCTCGCAGGCAGTCTAATGATGGATAAGTGCTCATAATTTGATGATTAGTTCCTCCACTAACTAGCCGGCCAAGTGCTCAGAATATGCAGGCAAACCTTTTCTGAGGGAGCAGCTCTGTACACACAGCTGTGAGTTTACTGAGAGCAGGTTGTAAATCCTCGTGTTTGTGGACTTTTTGCTTTATTTGAAAGGGAAATGTTGCTCTGTGGTGTTAGAAACTAGTGGATAACATTGAAGTACAGTGTCGAAAGTAAATATTTCCATCATGAGCTAATCTGTTATGTTGATTTTACATGTTTATATCAGAAATCCTGAGTTACATAGTTCAGTGTGTTCATTGTAAAGACTCCCTACTGAAAATAGTACTGTTTGCTGTTTTAGGGCCGGCTACAGTATAGCTCATAAGTCCAACCTCCTCCATGTTAGTGGATGCAATTAACAAGTCAAAATGAACATAAGATAAATATTTCTTGAAAGTGGTTTCAGTCATTTTAGGTAGCTCTTATGACAAGTGTTAATTTTTCCTGGTAAGTTTGGTTATAATTTGTTATTTGATGCTAAATAAACAGGTTTAAAGATTATGATTGACAGCAGAGGTTGACTTATGAGTGAATGATCCTGTGTTTTGAAGGGACCTGGATATGGTTCCATCTTCTGATCACTAGTGCACAAACTCCTGTTCGGGAAATTTTGGCTCCATTTCATCCATTGGTGTCATCCATCTTTATATACAGTCTAAGATTGTAAAAAAGAAAAGAAACAATTTCCCCAGTGTGGGATGAATAAAGTCGGTCTTATCTTAACCCTTAAGAGAAGAATCTTGATATATTTGTTGAATATCACTGTAATCAACGTATCACTTGTCAACATTGTTGTTATATTTGGTGATTAGATAAATAATCCATCTCCATTTCAAATAGAAAAATAGAACAGTGAAGTGATGTGGTGTGTATCTCTACCCTGCCATCAAGGGATTTCCAAACTTTGTTTAATGTTAATGTTTCCTGAGCCCTCTAGCACTGGAACAAAGTCTTTGCCACCCTCAACGTGATGGGCGACATCCTTGCATCCATCACTATAAGTGGAGGCTGAGTGGCCTCAGGAGCAGCCATGGTTGAGTTAAGGTCTATCATTCCCTGTGACAGCCATTTACCTCCACACTGCACCAATCCCCTCTCTGATCAATGAGCAGGACATTGTTGGATTGCATTCAAGAAGGAGGGGCTGTCAGAGGGTGTTGACAGAAATACACAGAGAGAGAAGCACTGGATCTCTGCTTTGTTTGAGTTCACTGTGGCCCCAGGATAATGATGCTTGTTTAGCTAAATTAAAGCACAACTGAACGCAGAGTGAGACATTGTGGAGTGTGAAGCGATTTTGTCAGCTTTGGGAAAATCTCCCTTTTAAATGAGGAAACGTAAGCTCAGTGTTGCCAACAATTCAGCAGTAAGTCTGTCTTGTAACAATGGCTATGGGGGGGGGAGGCAACAATAATGCAATGTGAAAATATGAGTCAGAGATAAAGGGAGCTCTCGTTCTGAGTACCGCTGGCAATAGCTCTGTTTGGGAATGGAAGATTCAAGAGGGTACGTTGCTGAGGGTTCAGATGCTCAGCTCGAGTAACCTGGTTTCATTTCTGCATCGCCTCCAAGGCCGGAGTAGACGTGGAGTCTCCTGACTCTTTAACCCCTGAGAAGGGTGTCTGTATCTAAGTGATTTTCTCGATGTCCTCATGAAGTCTATTCCTTCAGCAGTTTTGTCAGTGCACTTATTAAGAGCCAAAGGATCAAATTTCATAAATGAGGCTGGCAAATGGTGTCCTGTGAGCCTCAAAACTTTTTCTTTCTGTAAGAAACAGAAACTTAATGCTTTAGGAGATGGATGCATAGTCAATAATTAGATTTGATGATGATGGATGTACAATAGTTGCCATTGGAATAGTCCATTAATACTTGTTACTGTACATGAACACTATATCTGTCCTCCTTGTAATCCCATCCCTTTCAAAACATTTCATGTTACATCGCATAAAATGTTTTCTGGTGCATGGTGAGCAAACTGCTTTCGCTTTTCCGTCCATTTGTGCTCTAACTGTGATAGAATACAAGTCCCTGTGACTTTCCTTTTCTGTGCCTGCACAAAGTAACTCAGCTCTTAGTGTTTTTTTTACATTTACATTTACTCATTTGGCAGATGCTTTTACCCAGAGCAACTTAACTGATGGACCACACTAAAGCTTCAGTACAGAAGATGACCTTGAAGTAAGTACTAAGAGCTGAAGTAGTTTGAAAAGACAAAGTGCTCAAGATCTGGCAAGAAAAGTTAACTGAAAATGCACAGTAAGTGCTAGTTAAGCATGTTAGAGGTGTTGGAAAAGGAGGGGCTCTTGGATGAAGATGGAGCAAGACGCCCCCGCTCTGATTGTATTTGGTAGCTTGTTCAACCGTTGGGGAACAACAAACAAGAACATTCTGAACTGTGACTGCCTTGTGGGTGGATGTCAGTTCCACACGTCGTTGCTCGGAGGAATGCAGTGGCTGAGAAGGAGTCTAAACCTGTATGACTGAGTTTGAGTAGATGGGTGCACTGCTGACCCAGAAGTCCCTCTGTAGAAAAGCATTAGTCACTTGAATTTGATCCGGACAGCCGTGGGTTGCCAGTGGAGTTTGATGAGCTTCGGAGTGACTTGTGCCCTTATGGGCTGATGGAAGACCAGATGCCCCGCTGCATTCTGGACCATCTGAGGGTTTCACTGTGCATTAAGGGAGGACTGCCAAAAGGTCATTGCAGTCATCACTGGTAGAGAAATCCTTTGCCTGCACTAAAAGTTGGGTGGTAAAGCCTTATTATATAAGTGTGGAGCGGTGTGGCCAGGACATCGATGAAGCTTGATCAGAGAAGGATCATCAAACCCAAGGTAGGAGGGCAATTATTTGGAGCAGAATCTGATGACTTCCTGCGAACGAAAAAGACTCATAAAGAAGGCAGACCCATCATCAAATGTATTTCTTGAGGATACATTTTCATAATGCATTTTATCCATTTGAAGGGAGCATTGATAAATGCAGTTTGAACCCCTTTTGCATCTACTTGATGAAATTCCTCTTCTGAGCAGGTAACCTGACAAGCAGCTTAAGTGAATCCCTCGACAGCCCTCCTTATCTCGTCACGTCTCAGTTTCAGGATGAACATTTCAGAAACCTTATTTCTGTGACACTTGCCCCCAAAGCTCATTAGAGTCCCCATTTGAATGTGCATGGACTTTCAAACAGGTGAAAGAATAATGTCAGTTTTAGTGGAGGCAGTGAGTCATGTTCATGGTTTGTTTGGCACTAAATGACTTTTCTCTCTCGGCCACTCTTATATTTTATTTTACCTCGTGCACATGCAAAAGCAATTGTCTGGAAAATTGCTTTTGTTCCTTGTTTTTTAAAAACTTGTAGAAAGTTGCAAGAAATATGCTATTGATACATACTTTGGGTTTTCCATTATTACCATTTCAGTGGAGTGCTATTGAACTCTATCGCTGTGCATTCGCACTCCTGGCAAGTTTGTGGATGAATTGCTCTTTTCTGGCTGATTGTTGAGGGTGTGAGTCGTTGATTGTTGATTGTTAGTCGAATCATAGAGCTTCTCCTTAATTTGTTTCATCTTCAACTGTGTTTGGTTTACTTTTGCTGGTGCGAATTTTCCTGGATTTATTGGAAATGAAATGCTCAATTGGTGGAGGCACCTTTTCCCAGCCATTGTTTTTGACACCTGTATTCTTGCAGTCTTTCAAATATAAATAAAAGGGTACCACAAACCCTTTGAAGGGCTGTAATCATCTTCATAAAGAAATAGCCATGGAAAGGAAGCAAATAAGCACAGATAAGTGCTGATTGCAGATAAATGTCAAAAGGTTTGCTGCAGACGACATTTCTGCAGGTTGGCCAAATTTCTGTTTGCAAGTGCAAATTAACTACTAGTTGTTGCAACTAGCTTTGTTGCAATATAGCTTTTTCTTTCATGTACTTTCCATGATGGAACTTACATGCTAATATGCCAACAACAAAGTTACCAGAGGCAATAAATTATTCTGTAGGAATTTTCTGTTGCAACGTGTGATTTCACAGTTTTTTGGAGCATTATTAACACTTTTAATTAATTTCACAAACTGGGAATTTTGAGACTGGTGGGTAATATCCCTTAAATAAATAAAGTAAGTAAAAGTAAATAATGAACTCAAAAAGGTGAAATATTCAGAGGAAGCAGTAACATTGAGAGGCATCTGGATTTTTTCCGACTGAAAATCTAGCTTGTCGGGATCCAAGTTATTCGATTTAGCTTAACCACAGTGGTTTGGACCAGACAGCAAAGGATGAATTGCAACCACAGCTGATCTGTCTTTGTCTGCCCCAAAAGTTGACGGTGAAAATCACGCTTCTGTCTGAGGAAACCATGATGGAAGTTTTAGCACAAAAATGAGGTTGACATGGCTGCACAAGTTGTTTGTAATCTTTTTTATTAATAAGCAGTAAAATTTTGAACTGTACCTATTAACCGTCATTGCAGGATCTGTTTCAACTGAGGAGAATAATAATCATTAAAGCAAAAAAAAATCCCAAACACTAAAATCAGTCCTGCTGCTGTCTCGCCTTCCAGGTGACACTTTCAGTAGCTTGAGGGATCTTTGCCGTAACCATATCATTTGATTTGAAGGGCGTTGTGAAGGATTATGTGGTAGAATATTCTGTCTGCAGAATCAGCAGAAACTTGGCAGCCTCCAGGTGTTTTTGGATCAGCTCTGGCGGGTTCCGGGGTTCCACCACCTGATTGATGAAGCTGTTGGTTTTAAATCACTCCAGAGATAAAGCACCATGGAAGGAACATTTGAAATGGAGCTAAGTTTGTGCTATAACTTCAGTCTCATTGCCTCGCGGCTCGTGCTGTTTCTCCCTGTGACTTACTTTTATTAGGTAATGGCTGTTGCTTTCGCTTCTCACTAATGTTCAGATGTCTGTGTTTGCCAGAAACTCCATTTGGGGCGGTCTGCTTGTTCAGCTTGGTGGCTTTTTGGAGGTTCACAAAGCTGAGCAATCAGCACTATGTGGTGACTTACCTGATTTAGCAGATAAGTCAATTTTAGTGAAGCTGATATCAGTTCAGTTACAGGTTGTGTGGTCGATCAATTTGGCGTCCGCAAATGTTGTGCATGCAAACAATCCCTCTTGAGTTTGAAGGGGTCAGGAAACAACAGTAGCTAAAAACAAATCAGAGAAGACAAACTGAGGACAATAACACACTGGAGGAGCAAAAAAGAAATTGATCGTAAGGTGCCGTAGTGAAGGGGAAAGGTGGGGATAGAAAAATGATGGAAGAAGGTGGATTAGACTGTTCAACAGGAAGTGGCTCCATGATTAGACCTCAGCAAATTGTATTTCTTTTCTCACATTTCATCTTGACAAACTCATCAGTATCAGGATTCATCTCACCTGTCAGTATTAGCATCTGCGTGGGAGGTGGGACAGAATCAGCCACGGATGGATTGACACAAACGGCCACGCCTGTTGTTGGCTGTGCTGTTTTAAGGATGGGAAAATGTGAACCAAAAACACAACCCCTCCTCCAACCTCACTCCTGAATGGAGGGGGTGCCGGAAAACTGTTGTTATCGCAGTGGCGCAGCGACACTGTAAGCAGTATTACTTTGACTATTGCCGTCACTGCACAGTGGCCTCTCTCAAGAGACAAAGTGATGCTGAGATTTTTCTGTGATTCTGGCATTTTTCTTTTTCCAGCAATGCCAGGATAAACAATTGGAAATAGCACAACACAGGCCATGATGGATTACTGTAGGGATGAAGCACTCTTCATCACAATGCCTGCATTCACTGCTGCTCACTGGATAGAGTGTACTGTATAAGTGGGAATATATGGACACTAGCAGTACTCTAACTGTAAATAAAAAAATTATCAAATTTACATACAAACATCATTAAGCACGGCCTTAAACAACAATTCCACTGAGGTTAAACTCTATCATGATCATATTCCTATATATGGTTTAGCAGTTAGGATTTCTGGTTTTCACCCAGGCAGCCCAGGTCCGACTCCCTTCCATTGGCATTGTTTAACTAATTGTTGGTAAAATGAAATGTGTGTGCACCGCTGATGATAAAATGTTTCCTAACATTCCTGTTCTTCGATGAACAAGTAGTTAGCATTTTCTGACTGAGAAGTCTTGGACAGTCCTTCAGGATGTGGCAGTACTTTTGCCTGGAGATAAGACTGCTGTGACAAAGCGGTAGTAGCAGCAGAAGCCATACAGGCCCTCGGCTACGGAGCATTTCTTGACCTCAGTCTCCTCAGGCCAGGCAGCTATGATTGCACTGAGGATCCACTGAGGATCCAGAGTATGTCTTTCACTTGCTGAAAAGTATTTCAGTCATGAGGTAAAATATTAATTCTAACACAGAAAGTGCATCTCTAGTCCACAATAATAGTCAGAAACTCTGTTAAAAGCTACAAATATGTTTTTCTGTGATCTCACCTTTCCTTTTAAGTCCCTGAGGCCCAAGGCTTCTGCTGCAGTCGTACTTTTGGGGGACTGCTGTGAATATATAGATGGAGACTGCAAGTGTTCCCTGAAGGAAGCCATAGAGAACTTTAAATGAGGCGTCTCTGCACGCTACAGACGAAGGGCAGAACACGCAATCCTGCAGCTGCTTTGCTGGACCATTTGTCTGCCCTTGTATAAAAAGACAAGTAGAAATGTATTTGATCAAAACACTGCAGAAACCAATTAACGTCCAGGTCATGAGGTACTAAAAACAACCACATTCAATTAAAATCATCTTGCAGTTGTATGCCTCCGACATCCAGTGTAATTTCAGTCTACGTATTTTTTTTTCAGACTCATGTGAGCACTGAGATCAAAAGACTTAATCTGTGAGTCTAAATTAACATTTGTGAACATTTTTAATGATACTCTCAAGGCGTTCATAAGATAACATGTTCACGACAAAAAAAGACAAAAAAGGGTTTAATGAGGTCACATGAGCTTGACTTTTGACCACCAAAATCTAATTAGCTAATCCTTGAGTCCAACTGAACATCTATACCAAATTTTAAGAAATTCCTTCTAGGCGTGTAAGTGATATAACGTGATTCTCGACAGAGAAGAGCTGTATGAACTAAATATGCTTGATCTCTCTTTGTTAAAGAAGTAGTGCCATTGTTTGTCAATATATAATGTACGATCAAAATATTTATGATCCAGTTGAGAGACTTTCAGCTTGTGCCTGCAGTACTTCGTCGTCATATGCTTATTATAGTCAAGCCTGTCTCGATGAATTGCCCCATGGCCGCTCTTCTCTTTGGTGCCTACTTATGATGCCAACACAAGTGGCAGAATATTCCCATAGGGACAGATTAAAGTGGCTTTATTGGTCATTGTTCACACAATATTACATTAAAATACACAGAATTGCATGATGTGGTATAATGTTGAATGATCACCATGATCACTGTTGAAGAGCCCTGGGTGGACCCTCATCTTTTCTACCCAGTGCCTGTGATGAGTCATTGTGTTTTCTCTCCTCCTCCTCCCCCTCTCTGCCCTCTCTCCTGATCCACTCTCCTCTCCAGCTTCACTCGTCCCTCATATTTCTGCCTCTCTAATGTTTAATAGCATTGTTGGATTATTGTCTTTCATCACAAATGCACGATAATGCAACTAGAAAGAACATGAAAACATTGTAGTAGCTTCATGTTATATTTAGAACCACAAGGTATTTTTTGGAACCAAATTTTGGGTCATCTTAAATATTTTAACAAACTCTGAAAATACAATGATTGTGACAACAGTTGCACCGCCACTAAAAGTTGACAGTGCAAATGGTATCTGACAAAAACTGTGACAGAAGTATTTGCACAAAAAAATGAGGACAAGGTTGAATGAGACTGACGCAGCTGTTGTTTGTAGTCAATCTATTAAATTAATAAAAAGTACAATTTTGAACTGTATATTTCTTTGATGAAAAAGAGTGTGTGTCTTTTAGAAAATGTAACATTCAGTATCTACTTTTTGTTGACATGCTTGTCAATGACACATAACTGATACATGCGTGTTGTGTTTAACATGACTGTGACCACCATGAAGACATGTTAGTAGCTTGTTAAGTAATTTATACTAGCACATTTTTTTTCTTTTATTACAGAAAACCAAATTATTTTCGTATATCTGAGTTGGATTTGTTTTAGTAATTATGATGCTCGTGGACTGTCAGGCACTGATGCAGCACTTCTGCCCTTCTTGTGATGGGAGCCTCAAGTGGCCCTGGAGTGGCCCATAGTTGAGTTGCTATGGTTTGTACTAAATGGTCTCCGTAGCAAATGTAGAGAGCTATAGTCCCAGAGAAAAACTTCATTCAATCACTCGCCACTCCACTGCTTAAAGCAAGTTAAACTTAATCACAGTAGTCAAATAAAACTGCCACACTATTACAAGTTGTAGTGCTTACATTTATATGGCTGGCGCTAAGTTGAAATTCAGGACTCTTTTCAAAAATGTACTTTCATACAATATCAACCAAAATATTTCCACTACCCCTAGTCTATAATGTTGATACATTTACTGATGATGCTATTTACATAAAATCCAATTTTCTGCAGATATTGTCAACTTCTACCGTTTCCAGAAGTGACAATAGTGGAACGCTGAGCTTCTGGTTCAGTGGTCTGGCCCAGTAAAAAGCAGCTTTCCACTGAGATTGCCTGGCTGAAAACCAGCCACGTCTCTAACATAATAGAGACAAGATGCCTTGAGAGGCGTTGATGGAAGCTAAAGGGTGAACAGGGACTTGAACAATTGTATGACACAAAACCGCCTGAACAACAGAATGTGAACCAAGGAGAGGATGCAGACTTCTGAGCCAAACATATCAACAGAACGGCTGAAGCTCTGTGGGAGCTGAGTGATTCTTGTCCTTAGGGGCAGTCTGGCTTTGAATAAAGATCAACCCACATCCTACATTTCTGTGAAAGAGAGCAGATTTTCACTTTCATCAAGGAAGTCAAATCACCATTGAATGGTTTTGTTTGGAATCGGAGAGACTTCAGATTTGTCGCTTGATTTACTCTAAAATTACTGAGGAACCTCATGGCAGCTTGGTTATTTTCCATTGACCTCAGAGGCCTTTTTTCTGGGAATCATACATAGGAATTTCTGTTCTGTTTGCTGTAAACATTCTCAACCTGACAGACCCCCACAGTGTGCAGACCCCTCCACAAATACAGAAGAAGCTCTATCTAATGTGCATTCAGAGCAGAGATGAAGGATTGACTGTGTGAGCTCAAAAGAAGCCCTGTACCTTGAGTGTTTACCGTGCCAAGCTTGGCCGACGTCAGGTCCCTAATGTTTGGATAACTCTGTAGATTTTTTGTGCGTTCAGCACATCTCGCTGACCAAAAGTGTGTTTGGGCGCTTTTCTGAAGTCGTCTTGCGGAATGGATTGTGGTCAGCATTTACAAGGAAGAGATACATCACTGGTGTAACATTTCAAGAGGAAAGCAAAACAGCTTTCATTTGAGTTGTTAATGTGTTGCTCTGTCTATTTATGACCAGGAAAACCTGCACCTCAAGCAATATGTTTGTTCTTCGCCCACTCAAGCATTTCTCTTGTCCATAAGACTGTTTTCACTTTCTGTAACCTTCACAAACTGCCCAATTTATTCTTTAGCCATTTGCTTCTGTAGCTGTTTGGTCATGTTTATTTATTCTCAACTTATGTGCTCACTTTTGTATATTTGTTAATGATCAAACTTTACATTAGATTGTGTCTTACCATGAAAAAAGCATTGTGCATGTTGCAATCTACTTCCCTGAAGTCTTTAGCATAAATAATAAATATAGGATTTCCCCCAGGGTATCTGTTAGTGAAGGTGTTAAGCAGTGACAGCCACTGATCATAGGGCATCCTTTAAAGTAACTTCCACTCAATGTGGACTCAAGTAAAAAATTTTTTTGTAAAACTGGTAATAATAAAACCTGGTGTCTGACCTGCGGTGCTGTGGTGAACTTGTATCTCAAACATTAGCATCTGAATGTGACTGATTGGGTCGATCATCATTGAAAAACAATGCAATCCTAGTATATTGTATTCACATGATCACAGATCAAACAGCTTTACTCATCATATACGTGACATTCTGCAGAGGGTCAGAAGACGAGCTGCAGCAATTAGAATAATTAAAATGAATATGAGCATATGTCTCCTTTAAAAGGCTTTACCATGTTAGACTAATTTTGAATTTGTTAACTTTTTGCAGAAACAAGCACAGTTTCATGATTTCATCCTCGATTACCTTTCTCTGCTCTATGTACACAGTAGCAAAAATCTGAAATGTTGCTGCTAACACCTGCACATGCATAAAACATTATTTTGGATTCAGTTTTGTGCAGATTTTGCAGCCTGTTTTGTCTGTAGTCCCTTATCACATGTCAGGATATTGTGTTGGTTCTAGAAGGGTTGAAAGTGCCCTCAGATATTTGGACCCCACTAAAGCAGATTTTGACATTTGAAAGCAGGTCGATATGGACCAAAATGCACGAAAATTAGGTGTTTCAACCATCTACCAAAGAAAATTACAACAAAAAGATCCATTGAAAGACATCTGCTTTTATGGATCCTGCCAGGGCTCGTTTATTCACCTCTCATGCGAGTCCTTGCAGCCTTGAATTCCCATCTACATTCACATCCCTCCTCTGGCCGTGGCTCTGCATCTAAACACCTTCCTGTTGGGGTTTGCTGTCTGCATTTCACCGCATCCCTCATTGATTTGGCCTCGCCTGTGAGCTGAGGAGACCTCCACCTGGGTCAGCCCAATCTGAGTCCCTCTTTAGACTGCAGGTCTCAAAGAGTTCACATTCCCCCTCTGATTATTTTCTGAGCCTGAGGAAATAAAAACAGTGTGATAACATAAAATTACTCTTTTACTGTATGTGGAGCAACTGTCAGTATCTTTCCTCTGTGCACTTGCCCTTTTGGCAAGACCTTCACTAGCACAGCAGAGGGTAAGATGGAGAAAATAGCAAAACCAAAGCTCTAAAATTGAGTTTTTCAGTTGGTGCTTTCTGTCAAAGCAAACTATGATAAAAATACTGTTTACTGTTCCTTATTTCGGACCAGATTTAATTAGATGAATTATAAATGACTGAAAATAATTAATTTGCCAGCGGCAGGAGGGAAGCTAACGAACAATGACACACACACACAGTGGGATTCAGTCCTTTTCCTGTTCTCTTCCAACCTTCCCTCACTCCTACACATAGTATTTTTCTTCTTTATTTCTTTAAACTGACCATTCGACATCAGACTGGTCTTACTGTGGCCTCCTGAAGATGACAGATGACCACGGGATCTGAGTCATCACTGCTGCATTTATTCATTTCACTGGTTTGATGCATGAGCACTCTCCACCTCTCTTTGTCGCTTAGTGTGAGGATGTGTGCTCAGTGAGTGGAACTGTGGGAACACAGTTTACTCCATAATTTCCACTGCTTCTGTGAAAGCCTCTCCAAGCAGACCAAGGAGTCCTTGCTCCCTAAGGAGCATCACAGCTACAGTGGACAGCTCCCACTGTGCAGCAGCTCAGGTGGAGATAATCTCCCTGTCAGCAGCCTGTCTCTCTTCCAGATGTCAACTGATGCCAACTGTTGGGTACCTTCAGTTTGCACTCTCAGTGCTGTCAGCAATTGCTCATATCACCATTTTCCCACACGACCACATGCCAAACTCGCTGCATACCTCAGCGTTTGTATCACAAATGCAGAGACGGGTGAATATGTTTGATGACCTCTTAATGTAGGTGTTGTCATTGCATAAATTACCACACTAATTTTGAATAATTCTACAGAACAGCACAGAGGTAGTGACTCTATTACACGTGTGTAGATTCATGTTGGCTGCTGTGAGGATTGAGTATCTATTAATTTGAACTAGCAAACTGTGGATTGTGAGGATGTAGATTCAAATACAGGAAACTGATTGGGTCACTATAGGGATTCCAGTTCATCCTGACGGCACCATGAATGTCTGTTCCAAATTTCAAGGAAGTCCGTCCGGTTGTTGCAGTGACACAAAAACTAGCCTTTGAAAGTCAACTTTGTGGTAGCGCTACAACAAATAACATGACGTATTCAAAAGTCAGTAGATTTCATCCTCTGAGGACCATGAAATTGTGAAGAAAATACTTTTAGGGTCAAGTAGGTGATGAAATACTTTACAACTAAAAATCTGCTCCCCTGGTGTTGCTACGGGAAATGTCAGATCCACCAAAATTATTAGGGTTCGGCCTCTGGTGGTAGACCAACCAACCAACTGACAAAGTGTAATCGTCTCTGGAGCCAAATATGATCTTAAAGATGTGTTAATGTTCTTAATTGTTACTTCATGATAGCCTCAATGTTCATGGGCCATGTCACTTTTCTTGTCATGACCCATGAATAACTTCGATGGAGCAATGAGCTATACCCTAACAGTGATGCTATAAAGTTGACCGTCAGGTTTTCTGTCCCGGGTGCTGCATGTTGTTCCCTTTGAGAACTGACTCTTTGTTGACTGATGACCACAGTGGCTGACTTACATCATGGCACTGAACATACCCATTACAGAGAGGAAGGTAATTGGATTCACAAATCAGCTGTCAGCTCCAGGTTTATGGTGGCATTGGGCTTTGTGGGTGATATTTCAGGGATGGTGGGGTGGTTCGTCAGCAGTAGTTTGCAGGTAGCGAAGAACTGACACATGAGAGAGCATCAGGGCAGTAGCAGAATTCATTTCTTACCTTGTTGTTGAGCTTTCCTGAGCAACAACCACTGTTGAGCAATCTGTCACTGTGATGCCACTTGTCCCCAAAGACCTGAGCCCTGCATCACTGACTTGGATGACACATCCGTTTGAAGGCGAGTACATTGTTGACTTATTGTCTTATATGAACACCAGGCTAAGTACTATCTAATGAGTTTTACCAAATCCTCTTTGCTCAAACAGCATTCAAACAGGGACATTAATTGACTCATTTGTTTGGGTTCCACATATGCCACTGGATCTCATGAGTCATTTGCACTGAAACAGCGAGCTCAGTCCGCTGACAAGCACTGAGCTGGGAAGATGAAAGACATCAAGAGGGATGTCATCCGCAGAGTTTTGGTACATCACATAACCCGGGGCCATGCGAACTGAATGAAGAGGTCAGAACATATGGCCTGGCACCGTGTGAGGTGACCTCGCTCTCCCTCCTCGTCCCTGTCTTGTGCTCTTTATTATGGCAGAGTGAGCATTCATTTCTTGCAGAGTGAAAAAATACTCATGCTGCTTCTCGAGGCCTTGATGTGAGAAGCAGCCAAAGAACACAGCTGCATCTTTTAAGATTATTATCCTAATCCTTCGTCTCTCTCGCTCTCGCTCTCTCTGTGTGATGCTGACACCGGTCAAAACAAGAGCCACCGCAGCAGAGAGGAATGAAGATTAATTGTTTTCTGCAGGTACAGAGGACAATCACAGTGGCCTGCCTTATTGGGCCCCTATTGAGATTCCATATGCAGAGTGAAATCTGTTCCTGTTCTCGTGAGTTGGCGTGAATGTGTTTGTCTGCACTCAACTCTGGAAAAAAAGCTCCATAGCTACACACTATGGCTCGCCTCCCAGCGGAATGACCATCCAAACCCAGAAATCATAGCATCCACTTAGCCTAATGAAATCTACAAACATTTAAATGAAGCATTAGATTACAGCGGGATTGTTGTTGTTGGACACATCATGGTTTTGGTGCCTCAGTCTGCCAGTGTGTCAGACTGACCTTTCCATCAAGATACACGAATATCAAGAAGAGACCTGGTCTGGAACTGGATTTAATAAAAAAATATATAATTTTAGCATGAGTGATATCTGTGTGCTTGAATGTAGTCAGGCCTTGAGGGCACTGCTTTGCTCACTTGGTCAACTTGCTAGCGTGTTTTCCCTTATTCAATTTCTGCTTGTCCTTGTGGTGAAGATTGGTTTGTGACAGTTCCATGATAAATGGCTTGTGTCCTGCAGAACATATTTTATTTTGCTATGTCCAGTATATCATGCCAATAAATCAACAGTATGTGTGTAACCTACCCCTGTGTTGCCAGCAATGCTTGGGGTGTGCCAGATTTGGTCAACGGCTGAATGATAAATTTCCTTTCTGAAGGCCAAAGGAATATGTGGGTGTTGCGGGGCTGATTTATTAAAGACAAAACTGAATGTGAGTGGAGGAGTTTCGTTACTGATGGGGTCTTGAATGATATCTGTTGTTGCCGCTGGCAGATACGGAGGGGGTGAAGTCACTGTAGGTGTTGTCTGATTGGATGGACTGTCGGTGCAAATGCATCAAGATACAAAACAGCATCCAATTCGCTGCCTCAGGAGGGAACTGCACCTCAGTCATAAGCAGTTTGCCTCCATAAACTGACTCAAACAATCTCCTCGTTCACACTAATCTGTGCATACTTATTTCTCTTGATCAGTTTGATACTCAAAGCATTGCTTACAAGCTTACACTAAACCCCACTTCGAAGTGACGACTATCTATGTATGTGTCCTTGCCAACAGTAATTCACTTTATATATTAAAATCAGAGCAGAGGATTCATATTCTTAATTGGATATAAATTTAACATACAGCACAAACATAATTGGAGGAGATGGGAGCTCTGTTATGGCCCTGACACAGATTTTGCTCAGCCAATAAAATATTTAAAGTCACTGATTGTTTCATTTCAGCTTCATCATGTAATGCTGTCCCTTGTATTCACATCAAAGAAGTCATTAGCGAAACTCTGCTCTTATCTCTGCACGACATCGGCTGCACGGGAATGTCTTTAGGGCTTCCACATATACAAGAACAGCAAAGATATCCATGTATACTCCAAACTCTATAGTACGACTACATATGGTTGTGAATGCAGAAGAAGACCCCACAATAAAATGTGCGATGCCGGGCACGACCCTTATGTAAATGTGTGCATTTCAACAGTTTGAAAAACAATGGTGGGTGTGTGCTCTGCGAAGCAAGTTCCTCCTCATACAAATAGAAAAATATAATAAGAGCATTTTCATTCAGTCATAATAATTATTTTTTTTATGTTTAAACGCAGACTGTGTGAGAGAGGACGACAGAGATCTTGCTCGCCAATTCACACACATTTTCACTCTTAACTTAATTTTGCAGCTTTGGAATAAAGCCTCACATCTGTTACTCCCTATGGTACATTAATATTCATACAGTTCCTTACATTCAATTATCCGCTACACACCCACACACACACACCCAACCATCCAACCACCCAACCACACACACACACACACACACATACAGAGTATATCCTGCAGGTGACCTTCAGCTTGCCATATGCCCATGTGTATGTTGTAATAGCCATCTTGGAAAGCACACTGCTGAGGTTGTGACAAATTCACATCAATCACCTTCAGTGGGATTAAATGTTTGTGTGTCCCTGTTTTGATAAGTCAAACGTTTGAGGACCCCATGAAAACCCGTCGCTCCGTCTTTCAGCCGTCCACACGCAGCGGGGATAGAGGGAGGAAAGAGGAGGAGGAGGATCAGGAAAGGATTTAGTATAGCTGGAGGTGTATTTCACATAGAGGCACATGCTCTCATGCTGACTGTTAACTCGCATTTAACAATCTGGCCAATAGCTGGCAGTGTCCCAGAGCCCTCCTGATCCTAGAAATTGCTGCTTAAAGGAACAGTTTGACATTTTTTGGAGATACACTTATTTGCTTTCTGGTCCAGCATTAGAGCATCATATTTACTGCAGAGGAATGAGACAGATATAAAATCATCTATGTCTCAGAAAAATAAGCCTATTCTCCAAGATGTAAAATGTATTCTTTATTATCAGATTATTTGTCAAACCTGTGGTGACTGCAGAGCGGTCAAGCCTTAGTATTTGGAGTGCTTGCTCATCCAGTTGAGCTATGGGCACCTCAAACTTATCCTTTCACAGGTAGTTGAATGGGTAATATAATTTTTCCAATCTTTATAATTGCAGATTGTAGATATGTCACTTGATTTGAAAAGCTGTTTTTCATTTAGAGTGTATTTATGTCACTCTTTTAAATATTAAATGATTTAGCAAGTAGAACAATAGAATAGAAAATAAGTAAATAAACAGACTTTATAATCATTGTACAAGAGAAAGTAGGGATTCCACTTCTGAAAAGTGAATCTGTATTAATTAAATTTATTGCACTTGACATAAATATAGTACATTATATTTTTCCGTTAATAGAGCACAGATTCTTTTCTTTGACCATCAGAACTCTGAATTAGTCTATTTGTTCAGTAAACATGGTATTCATGAGTTTAGGTCTTGTGTAAGTTAAGCCAATAATGAAATCCTGCCTTCCCTGTTCATTTATTAGCTTATTGACAAAACTTCACTTTTAAAAAGGACATCAAACTTCAGTCTCACCTTTTATGAAGAAATTACAGAATAAAACTGATCTGAATCTATATTTCAGTACATAAATGGAACCAGAAAGGAACAAAGCTCCAAAAGGTGTGAAGTATTGACGCAGTGCACAGTGAGGTCTGCCTCCAGAGCAGCTGCACCACAGTGATTTATTACATCACTGATATAATAAATGTTTGTCGCATTTCCAGGTCATTTGCCCACTTTGGCAGTAAAACAGTGCCACATAACAAACAGCATGCTGCTTACATTGATTGCAGGAATCAATAATGAAGGACATTTACCGATGCTTGTTAAAAGTGCTGAGATTATTTCATGGAATTTCTGACAGTGATTGATGTAATACCCTGTGTTGCACCCTTGTTACACTCCTCGCTGCCCTGCGGAAAGATGAGATGACTTTGAAGATCTTTTCACAGCCTCGATGTGATGACACACCATCATATCAATCCAGACTTTGCCTTCTGTGCCTTAGCACTGTGGCAACGTACCTTGAAGGCAGCGATAACCCTTTCATTAACTAGCTAGAGATTTCTCTCTGACTTCTTTTAGAATGGCTGCGCTTATTTTCCAATAGGACTTAATGCCCATTTGTGTTTCCAATAATAATCAGTTTCCTCTTGACAGAAAAACATCAAACTGTGTAATTTACTGAGGCCGCATAGTTTTAATAACTGCTCAATTAAGGAAAGTGCCATCACCTTTTGGATGCCAGACTCAGCATAATGGTTGAAGGCTCCATGGTTTATAAATATTTGAATTAGTGGTAATAATGATTTGGTGTAATTATAAAACATATTTCAGTGATTAAAGTCATCGAGAATGTTTAAATGTTTTAACATAGAGGCAACACAAAAATAGTTCCTCTTACTCACAGATGATGAAACACAATATGAACAATTCCAGAGTATTTAGCATATTAAGTTTAGATCGCACAATTTTCAGGTGAAAAACTGCATTAGGGATGGATGGATAACTTTATTGATCCCCAGAGGGAAATTAAATACTGTGAGACTGTAGTTGTCTGACATTTAATTTGTTGGTTTGGCCAAAACTGGTTTGTCAAAACTGCAGAAAATGTATGTGTCCATGTGTAAGTATTGTTAGCTGCAGTCTCCAGAGAAGACATATACTTGGAGTTCTCCCTCCTCCAAGGTCCATCTGTTAACTTATCTGTGGAGATGGCCACGTTTTCAGTTTCTGCAGTTTTAGCAAGTGTCGAGCTTCACTCATGTCAGAAACACTCTCAGGTATTTTCAGGACTCTCAGGTATTGAAAAATGGCTCCAAACATTTTATGTTAAATGTAATTTCCCTTCAGATATTTGTAAGTGTTTTTATGGAACAATAATAATTAAAACGCAGGAATAGATGACAGAAGAAACTTGGTCCTGTTGCAGCTTCATGAGGAATACCAGTCTAATTAAAAAGTCAGCAGACCTCCAGGCAAGTAGAAGCTGGCTTGTTGTTTTCTCCCATCTAATCTCTCTAAGACCAGATAATTAATGGTGATGTGGCAGGGGAGCCAACAGTCATTAATGGAATGGATTCGGCTTGTTTACCCAACTTACTCCTTGTCCTGTACTTTCTTAATGGGGGAATGGGTAAGGGCCAACCATCACCATGGTTATCTGATTTGCAGAGCTGTGGCATCAGTCAGAAGCTTCTTGTAAACCATCACACAGCTCAGGAGAGGAATAATGGCCATGAACTGTACATGGTGAGATGCAGGGGGGTGTCTCTGTGGGCCAGGGAAACATTCTCCATTAAGATTAGCTTTGAAGCAGTTCTCTCATTATCCAACATCCAATGTGTATCATGTGACGACAGAAACAAATATATAAAATAGTGATACAAAGAAATAAAAGAAATGCTAGAAAATAAAATAGATACAGGTCTGCTACATGGTTAAGTTTTTTAAATATTTGCTTTGTTGTAGAGGAATATATTGAGACTTGACAGCATCATCAAATCAAAACACAGGGACAGCAGTTACTAGATGCGGATTACCACACACTGTTTATCCAACCAAATTGATGGGCCCATTCATTTACTGTGTGTTTGTCAACAAGTGACAAGACTGTTTCCAGAAAGCCATTGGCTTCTCCAGTCCGACATGTAGTCTGCATATAAACAGACTGGTGTGGAGATGAGAGATGGGCCCAGGTTACATTTGCTTCTGTGGGGAGCTTGTTATTCAAATCCTCCCACAGAGCAACGATGGTTGACAGAAGCCTTGGAAGAGATGAGCTGACGCCTAGACAGTCTCACATTAGCCCTCAAGACATCACAAAGACCAACAGACCTTTGAATTGACGCAACACGAGCAATAGATACATTTTCCGGAATTTCTCATGCCTGACTTTTTAAATAAAGATTTCTAAATTTTTTACACATTTGAGATGTAGTGAGCTTAGACAACCGTCGATTAGTTTTATCATATTGAATCTTGGTGCAAAAAGTGATCTCAGAAGATGTTGTCTGGCTTTACAGCGCAAAGTATTTTATTTTCTCAGCCTGTGTCTGTTGCACAGACTTTTAACTCTGAAAAAGTCAAAACTGACCAAACATCCACAGTAACTTTCCCTGGGACGTAAAAACTGGGTCAAATTTGGCCTAAATGGACCTGCTCCTCTAAGAATAATCTTAATATTTTTCAGTGAAAAGCGAAAATGATAATCCTCAATAACCTCTAAGTAATGGGCTCCCTGGGTCTCTGCAGCAGGATGTTCTGCTCTGTGCCAAATCAGGTGGTCTTCAGATCTTCCGTTGACTGACACAAATATAGAGTCAGACACTTGATCTGCTTTTATGTTGCTGGGTTGTATAGCCTGTGCCTGGCAGCAACGTCTCATCACTCCTCTCTTTAATTGGCCTAGACGTTTGCTTCTTTTTCACTCATTTTGAATCTGTCATGTTGGCGCTGGTCAGTGGACCTCGCACTGCAGCGCCTCTGGCATTGGCTAGATTTGACTGGCTCATCGAGGGTGGAGCGTGGTTGGGGAGAAGTATCTGCAAGGCTAGTGAGCCCAAACCTCTAAAGCCTCCGTGCTGTCTCCTTATTTAGATGGCTTTTTGTCACTGTTAATTATCTTGTTTCCCTGCTGCAGTGCCACAGCAAAATAAAGAAGCAGGGGTTTGATGCCCACTCCTGCTCCTCTTTCCTGTGCTCACGACAGCCTGAAGGGACCAAAGCACTTTTTTCCCTCCTCTGTGGTTGCTAAGATGAACAGTTTCAGAGAAAACCAGGTCAATGTACTATGACTGCCTCTAAGGAGCTGAAACAACAAGATGCCATATTTCCTCAGTCCAGTGTTGCGCAGACAAATCTGAAAATTTTTACACACAGCAATGAGACGTGTGAAACATTGAGCTTTATCTAAGAACAGTACAATGAGCTTCATTCACATTTCTGTGTCAGGATGGAGAGGGTTTCATTTTGCTTCTTTCCCACGTGCGCTGGCAGAGTGCTCAGTGTTCTCTTCCTTTTTACGATATTAACCACATGAAAATGAATCACTGAGCTGGTGAAAATTCACTGGTTCATTAGCCAATGCCAATGAATCATTTGGCTACAAGCGTCCTCATTTCATTTGTTTTAAATGTTTTTTTTTCCCACTGTTAATTAATCTGTTATGCCACCCATGTCAGATTATTGTGATCAGATGTTAGTGTTGCTCCAGAAAAAACAACAGCAGCGTATAAAGCCATGCAGTTGAATATTCATATAGGATAAACCTGGTGATATCACAGAGGATGTAGTGTTATTCTCAGGGCTGGGAGAAGTGAGGATCAGATGGTAGAGGTGTTATGTGAAGAACTTGTTGGATTGATCCCAGATTTTTTTCATCTCACTCACACACACATCTGTATATGGTAAGTTAACCTTTAGTTAGTTTGTGTGTTTATACTTCGATTATTTTCATAATAAATGTTTTTTCTTTAAAGGTACAGTGTGTAGAATTGTGTGATATCTAGTGTTGAAGTTGCATGTTGCAGTTTAACACCCCTCACCTCACCCTCTCCTTCCAAACATGAAAGAGAACCTGTAGCTTCAGTTGTCATAAAAACTCAAAAGGTGTTTAGTTTGTCCAGTCTGGACTAATGTAAAAAACATGGCGGCCTCGGTAGTGAGGACCCCCTTGATGTAAATATAAAGTTTCTTTTCTGGGGTAAAGAAAACTACAAGTCATACAATTTAGATGAAACTTAATAGTGAAAACATCATGAGGATTATTCTACATTAAATTTCTGCCAATAGTTCCCTTTCACTTAAATCTCACAAACTGGACCTTTAACATACATGCTGTCTACACCAATGTGTGAATTTTGCCAACCTCTACACTGTCAAGAACTCCATATCCTTCAACTTTGCTAGGTACTAATGTGGTAATTTTGGTAATAGTTATTAATTTAATTATAAATCAGAGTTCCAAATTTGTATTCATTAATTTCATGAGACTTAATCAAGAAATTGGCTATATTTCCTTCCTTTGAAGAGTGGTGCCCGAGGTAACTTTCATCAATAAAAGTTATTATATAATATACTGCTTTTCTCCTGTCCTGTCAACATCAAAGGAAAGTGGGTCTAATACAAACATCACAGTACTTTCTGGAGACCACTATTTTTTTAACATAAATTATCAAGCAAGGACTGGAAGAACTGAGCTTAGAAATAGTATTTACCATTGGAATAGGGAGTATGCTCCATTATCTGACAAAGACAAGATTTGACAAAATAATTTTTACATGACCTAGATAACCCTCATTTACACTCAAACACAGTAGGTTTCCATCTGCTTACCGACCGAACAAAGAAGCAGTAGCGATCAAATATCAAGGGTAAAAAGAGATACAATACCAAATGGGTAAGAAGTAATAGTAGGATATTGAAATACACAGTGGATGGCGGTAAAGCACCTTGATGTTGGTTGCCAGCCTCTAATAAACTGAACAAAGAAGAAGAGGAAGTAAGAGATCTTATGCTTCACAGCTAGAGGGCTCCGTACCGTCTCATTTTTTTTTGGAATATTAATTTAAAAAAAAAAATGTTTAAACATTACCATGACATTGACGACCTTCTGCTGTGTTTGAATTCATACTTAGACATCTTTCTCTCAATTCTTCTTTTTTTCACTTTGTCAACATACTGTGTTGATATATATTACATAAACAGACAAGATATGATTTCATAACTCTGATCTGCACCTTCTGAGAGTTACATACAGAGGAAGGAGGGCACTGGTTTCCTTTCATTTATCTTATTGTGATTTTTATAATGCAATTTATCCATTGTCCATGAAATGTGCTAGCCTATGTAAAAAATACAACTTAAATTCATGTGATGGGAATTAGTTTTTCCTCATTACAGTATCCCAATTTGTTGGGAAAGAAAAAACTTACTACTACTATTATTACTTATTACTAATTACACAAAATGTAATAATGATGTATGCTTAACAGATATACAAATGTTTTTTCACATATTTTCTTTAATTCTAATCTTATTTGAACTAGATATAAGTATGTCTAATTGTGTCTAATTTACCAACCAAATACCACCTAATGCTTTTGAAAATCCTGCAGTAATGTTAAATTGTTTACATTCATTTTCCTCTGTAAACACCTTCATATTCATTCAGTCAATACAGTATCCCTCATTTGCATGGAAGGCAACGTCATTGTGTTTGATGTGACTGTTCACTCTGTTACCATCAGGCAGAAGGTAATTTATTTTAAACTATTAATAAGCTTAATAAGATATCAGAATAATAACCTTTAGTAAGGGTAACTGTTGGGGCTCTTTACTATTTTCTTTAGTGTTTAATAGTTAAACATTTGTTTATGTAGTTTTATGTTTTGTTTAATATAACTAGTTAGGTTATGCCTTTAGAATTATAATAATACAAAATAATAGTAATATTGCTTCATTTAGTTTTTTGTCACTTCTCCTTCACATAAACCTCCCGACCATATGAGAGAGTTGTGATTTGCCATGGCGGGCAGTAGGAATAAACACAGGGAACTTACCAAGCGCCAAGGTAATGTTAGGGTCCATAAAAGCCAGCTAGCATCATAAGTGAGCTAACTTTAGCATCTGTGAGCTGCCTGCAACAGATTTGTTTTTCTCCTGTGTAATGGTGGTATTTTCTCTAAAACTACAGTGTAGCTGAAAGGAAAATAAATAATACATCACTGCTTCTTTCTGGAATTTGCAGTTGTTTGATTGTGTTAAGAAACTCCACTGTTGGAAGGTGACCACTGATTTGCAAGACTGGGAAAAGTGTGGCACTGTGTTGTGCTCTGACCAGATGAATACTTTACATTCAGCATTGAAGAAATCAACACCCATTGGTGTAACGCTATTAAAAACATGAAACTGGTAGTGTCTCTTCTTAAAGGAGAAGATAGAGACCAGAAACAGTTGTGTAGCCGTCATATTCAATCACTGTTAGACTGGTTGTTATTATGAAAATAAAAAGAGTTATATTTGTACATGATGACACAGAGGGAGAGAAGTTTGCTTCATGGAGTAATGTGACAAAAATACACCAGGGACCAGAGGTGGAGTGACAGAGCAAGAGAAGAAAACATATAGATGGTGTGCTTTTTTATAGCATTTTTCTAGTTGTGATGACCACTCAAAGCACTTCAAAGTAAGGCTATGCCATTCACCCATTCATACATACAGTGCATCTGTGGGCAGACCTTTTTTTCTATCAGGGGCCATTCAGGATTCAGCATCTTTCGACTTCTGCATGCAGAGTTTGAATGGATGAAGCAATCGCTTTGCCATCCTGCAGAACAACTTGCTGGCCCTGCAGTGCCCCTTCATAAAGGGTTCATAAGGGACAGCCTTGACAAAATCAGCATCCACGGGTGGTATGACAGCTGCAGCTCCAGTGCTTGAAAAAATGGAGGTTGACTCTTCATTTGTTACAGTGTTGACGGAACTCACTTCCAAATTATCCAATGGGGAAACAATCATGAGCTCAAAGGCAGTGTTTGCATAGGAGCTGGTCTCCATTTCATCTACCATGTGAACCAATGTTATAAACTGATGTCTAAGGGCTTCACTGGGAGTAATCCTCTGCTTAGCATCAACTTGCAGACAACATTTCAGGAGGTCAAAAAATGCCATCTTATCCTTTTGCTCAAGCTGATCCTGTTCGGCTACTGTTTTTTTTTCTAAATTCTTTTCAAAAGCATTATAAACAGACTTGCTTTCATCTGGCTCTTGATGATGCTTCTTCTTGAACTCCTCAGGTGTCATCAGTCTCCACCCTATTTTTTTTTTTTTTGTGAAAAACAACTTGGTGTATTTTCCAGCAGCCAGCAAATGGTCTGCTGGCTGACCCACCAGGTCGACCAAATTTTTCATCCACCCATACATACAATCATGAGGGAAGGGGCTGTCAGTCACATAGAGAAAGAGCATGAGGCAACCCAGTGACCAGATATCAACAGCTTCGGTCAAGGGGAGGCCCAACATGACTTCTGGAGCCCTGAACAGAGGATTCTGCATCGGCATTCCAACTTTCACGTCACTTGCTGGAATGGCCAGACCAAAATCTATCAGCCTGATCTTGAATGGTTTATCCTTGTGATTGACAAGCATTACGTTGTCAATTTTTAAGTCTCCATGTATGATGCCAAGACTTTTGAGAGCCTCTAGACTGACCAGTAGCTGGTGGACCACAGGGCGAATTTCATTGAGACTCAGGGGCAACCAGTTCCTTTTTTGCATCAGGTCGTGAAGGCTAAGGTCTAGCATTTCAAAGACAATACAGGAGAGGTGTTTGTGCTTAAAACTGTTTTGGAATTTCACAATGTTCTTTTTGTCTGAATCAAGGACACTGATCGCTTTTAAAATCTTCAATTCCTTAGAGACTATTTCGTCATCCGCGATTTGACATTTTATTGCCACTATTTCGGCAGTGTCTAAATTGAAACACTTGGCAACTTTGCCAAAACACCCCTTACCATGTATGTCCATGACCACGTAGCCCGAGGTATTGTTGTATATAATATCGTTCTTCGCAACATTAACTGTATTTAACTTTGGGTTTGTTGACACTGTAGAAGACAATGTGGAAGACAATGTGGAAGACATCGTGGAAGACATCGTGGAAGACATCGCCTTTGAAATTTGTTAAATAATGATGATTTTTGGTTTTCCTGAAATGGTTTGTCCGTAAATGACTTCCTTCTTCTTTCTCTTTGTTCGGTGTGGCAACCAACTAGCCATATACCGCTTGTATGTGTCTTTCATGTCAACATCAGAGGAAAGTGTCTTTAATACATACATCAGTAAAAGTAAGGGTTACTTACTGAAGACCACTTGATGTTTGTAGGTCTGACTAGACGCACAGAGTGAGTGCTCCTGTCTCTCACTCACTCACACATACACCCAAACCACATAATTAACATTGTGTTTTACTTTGTGTAGAAATAAAAAATACAGCGGTAAACATTTTAATCTATGGACAGGCTGATTATCCTTCTCCTTTTTTACAGCAGTAATGGCGCCTGTGTCTGGGTCGTTTCCTGTCTTGAAAGGTTGATTCTCTCAGTGCCATCCTGCAAAATGAATTCCAATTATTTCCGTGTATTGAAATTGTAATGCATTTCCACTGTGAGTTCTGTTTAAAGCCTTTTCTCTTGTTATCTACTCTATCCATCCCTTCTGAAAGAGAGAAATAGCAAAAAAAAGAACAGCTTTGAATTCATAACTAAGTGGTCTCAATGGGAGTCTTATTTATTTCTCGCAGCTTTTATGTGATTGCGAATTTCATTCAGAGGGTCAAACTAACAAGGGAGGAGACACTCTGGAGGGGTAGACAGGGAACTATTGAAACAAAAGGTGTAGAGAATTTTGTTTGTTTTAAGTGACACAAGCTTCTTTCAGACATACACTGAAGTCCAAAATGTCCCCTGAAATTATCTGTAGAGGCTGTATGTCCAAACGTTTTTCCATTGTAAAATCTGTGGATAATTTCTGGGTGAGCCAACGTGAAAATTCAGCAGAACAATACAAAAAAGGATGCACAGCGAGTGGACATGTTGATGCAAAACGCAAAACTAAAAAAAAAAAAAAGAGTTGTCATACATGTAAGTCACAGACAAAGGTGTCAACTTGGAAATTCACTAAGATTCGAGAGCTCTTGACAATAAGGTCCGACCCTGGTGTTGATTTGCTGCAAACAAAAACATGTGATCCCCTCAGTGGAATTATTAAGTGACAATCTGCCTGCTGCACAACCTGTTGTCTTCAACACGCCTGACTGGAGAATCTCCTGCTGCGTTTTTCATGTAGGGACCATAAACCTTGAACATTTTATATCTGAAAACAGCTAATGTGACTCTGTTGGTTTTTGAAACTTCACTCAAGAATGAAAAGTTGACTGAACATTACTTTAGTGCTCTCTGTCGCTATGAATGTAACCTTGGCTGTCCATTTTTTGTTACATTGTCTTAAACATTTGAAAAGTTGATGATAAATTCTCTGAGGACAAAGTGGACAGCCGACAGGCAGAGAAGCCATCTGTTTGTCCTGCAGCAGCTCCGACTCACTGAGGAACACGCCACTTCTTTTCTCTTTGTTGCGCAGCTACTTTAATAATGATTCACTTTGCCTTCTGTTCTCGCTCCCACAAAATTACTCACTGCTTTTCCTCAGGATGTGCTCTCCAGAATTCAAGGCATCTGAATAAATCACGTAAATTACTGTCCTTATTTGTGCACACGTGACAAGTGGACTGAGCTGCACTTACCGCTGGGTCGGCTGCATAGTTACCGCTGGGAGTTAAAGGTACAGTGTGTAGAATTTAGTGATATCGAGTGTTGAAATTGCATGTTGCAGCTGAGCACCCCTCACTTCACCCTCTCCTTCCAAACATGAAAAAGAACCTGTGGTAGCTTCAGTTGTCATAAAAATTCAAAAGGTGTTTAGTTTGTCCAGTCTGGACTACAGTAAAAAAAACATGGCGGCCTCAGTAGAGAGGAGCCCCTCGATGCAAATATGAAGTATTTAAATATAAACTGTCTTTTCTGGGGTAAAGAAAACTACAATTCATAAAATTTAGATGAAACGAACTAACTGAAAACATCATGAGGATTTTTCTACATTAGATTTCTGCCAATAGATCCCTCTCACCTAAATCTTACACACTGGACTTTTAAACAGTGATATGCAATCAAATCATTTATAACAGAGACAATAGGATCACACCAGCCATGAACTGAGTAGACATTACTACATGATGAGTATGCATGATGAAGTATGCATCTGTCAGGTCACACCCATCTTTGTTCATGGCCCCAACATTTTAATTTCCCTGAGGAAGTCTTCCCAAATGGATCAATAAAGTTCCATCTAATCTAACATTGATTTCAACTAACCACCTGAAAAGTTTTGCAAAAGCAAAGTGCATGTTTCTGACACTATCTCTGTGACAAAGACAGAAATATAAACCATATAAACCTGTCAAAGAACTCAAATCCTCCTCTGTGATAGTTCCTACTACAGCTGTCTCCAGGACACACACAAGCACAAACACACAAATTGAAATACCAGTCACACTACAGCAGGTTATACAAAAGAAGAAAAGCCTGTGTTGAAGTGCCACAGTTATTAGTTTAAACATGTTTTAAAGAAAAGTAGCATTTTGGAATTGATCATGTTGGTTATTATCAAGCAAAAATTCTGAATATTTCAAGGTTTCAGCTTCTTTGATGTTCTTTAGTCCTGCTTTGATGAGCTTTATATCAGTGTTGATTCATTTACTGTAAATAGTTATTTTTATCTGTCAATCTGCCTAAAACGTGATAAACCAGTTAATCATTTGGTAAAAACAGGTAAAAATATCCATCTTAATATCAAAGCCCTTACATTAGATAAACTGAGCGAAACATTAACCTGAACTGAAATAAGAGTTGCCAGGTATTGAGTAAATGGGCATCTTGCTGTATCGATATAACGGTAAAGCCAGACATGATCATATTATTTGTATTATTACACGATTCCAAGTTGATAAAAGATTAGATTGAGGTATCACCCAACCCTAGAAAGCACTTGGTTTAAATTATGATTTATTATATTCGTTTTATTTCCTGTCGTTAAAAATAATGTTGTGGTAAAATAGTTTGGCGTTAAATATATTAGGATGTTTGAATTTGAAGTGTCAGAGCATCTTTGCAGAAGTGAAAGCTCCGACTCACAGGAATGACAAGCAGCCATCTGGTGATCCTTCTCCCCAAGCTTATTCACTAACTGCACACTGGAATAGCTTTAAAAAGAGAGTCTCTTCTTTTGAAGAAAGCCTTTTGGCACTAAAGCTCTCCCTTGTGTCATTACTGAGGGTTATAACTCATTCTGATTCAGATTTAATCATACGTTAATCGTGACACTCGTATGGAAAAAAAAGAACTTAAGCTCATTGTGTTTCCTGCCTGAGTGACGGAAAAAACGCCACAGAGGGTCTAGAGAGGAAGCAGTGCCACAGTGGGGTGGGGAGGATTAGTTCTTTGGTGAAGGCAAAATCAGACAACAATAGCAAATGTGCTGGTGGTGTGCTGCGGGGTGGTCATCTGTCAGGAGCAGTGCCGGGCTGTGTGTGGATTTTTGTAGCCCTTGCCATCATTGAAGCTGCATGTGATGTGATATGATGTGGTCATTTCCTCATAAATAACCAATACAAAGAAAATTAAATACACTTGTAATCATGGGAGTTGTCGTCTTCACCATCATTGGCATAACCATTAATGTAAATAAGTGTGTGTGTGAGAGAGAGAGATAGCAAGAGCAAGCGAGCGAGTATAACTACAGCCCTTTTGAGGTTTCAAACGAAAACCAGTGTGGCCCGGGCATGAAAAGAATAAAAGTGACCTATTACCCTATTATCTTGAATAAAGTTGGGGATTTTCTGGGTTTGAACATTGTTGGAAACATTTTGGATGATATAAGTACACAAGTCAACATATCACAAATGTACTAAAGTTTTGTGATCTGAATGAGTGAATATTAAAGTCCCTGAAAACCTGATTAAAGATGTTTTTCCCTGACATTAAATATTCAAAACAAACAAACAGCAATGTAAAAAAAAGAAAAAAGAAGAAAACCCTTGTTTATTAAGCATTTCAAATTCAAAAACTTCTTTCCCAGGGCTGTGTGGGTGCAGTTTGGAAGTATGTGACATCCCGCCCACTTGAAAGCAGTGTGATAAACAGAGCCCGATGAGAACCTGATCGAGAAAACAGGTTTTCAGGGCGATCAGGGACACGTCACTCAAGAACAGTCGCCCACCTGTTCCCGAGAAGAAATATAATCAGTCAAAATATTTTAAAGCCCCTGTGTCTGCGAACAACTTGAAAGGGCTTGAAAATTATGTGATTTGTTTGGTATTGTCTACATCAGCTATATACTTAATGTGAAGGATATCTTAGTGACAGTAAATATAAATCCTTCTCTATTTCTCTGAGAAAAGTGATGTCAGCATTGAAATGTGTTGTATATTGTACATTTATATTGATCTTTTAGATGCTGAAAATGTCACAGATGCTGTGTAGCTGATGTGACTGAAACTGATGCAGTGGAAAACACTGGACACAGCAATAAGAGAAGAATGAGAGAAAACTAAATGGAAAACTCAAAGCTAGTGTTACATGTATAGGGGGTAATATGAGAGACACATGGTAATTCTAGTATTTTGTGCTAGCGTAGCTTTATTCAATCACTGCAGCTATGTTTCAAAGAAGAAATCTAATGTCTTTGGGTGACATTTTTCCAACAATATTTCAAGTCATTGTGTTTGTGTCGTTACGGTGGCCGAGACAATAGTGCTTTAACAGAAAACACCAGTGCAAGAACCATCACACAACCGCAAAAGCCACACAACAGAAACACAATGGAGTGACAATGAAAGAAGCAGCGGTACTTCCTGCGGTTGTATAGGTCAAGTGAGACGTTGTTTATGACTTACTATGCAGCCTGCCACCAGGGGGCGATCAAGATGATTTAGATTCACTTTATGTAAAGTCATCAGTTTTTTTTTTACGGTAAAGGCACCCCACCTCTCGCCCAATCTTAGATGGGACTGGCTCCAGGCTTCGTGCCACCCTCAAAGGATAAGCAGTCCACATAATGGATGGATAGGTGGATTTTAGACTCTATACCGACCCTCTCTCTCGGTGTTGAGGCCTTTTGGAGCCAGATTCCCGGTCCTCACTCCTCTGCTCTCATTAACCAAACCTCTCGAACGCAAACCCCACATTGGTGTAAATGAGACGTCCTATCAACAGACTGCAAATGGCTTCACCCACAATAAAACCAACAGCTTAATCTCTTAACAGCCATTATCATAACAGCATCTGTGTAACGCTGACATGACATGCTGTAACAATGATACAGCTCTGTTTCATATAGCCAAGGTCCCCTTGTAGCTCAGACTAATTGTTGCCATGATAACCAGAGAGGTATGACCATATCCTTTATTATGGGATGAAAATAGCAGTGAGGGCAGATGGGAAATTGTGTTTCAGCCCACAGGATTAGACTTTACGGGACCTTTGGGACACCAGAGCAGCACATGGCTTTGAGGGTCCAGCCTCTTGAGTTTGTGGCCCCCTACCATGAGCTGCACTCAGATTAATTAAACCAGGTTTTTCTGCCTCATTCAAAGGGCACATGTGCGAGCATTGTGACGCACATGTCTGTGGACACACACACACAGAACATGACATCGACTGGTTTTAACGTGACCTTATCTGCTGCCATGTTATCTTTTAGGGCACATCCACAAGCATGCATGCAAAATGCAGCTGCGGCCTGGGCCTTTGACAGCAGAGAACAGATTACATGGCAAAGCAAAGATTTATTAGTAGAGTTTAATGGAATAAAGATGAGTGGATGTGGGATTTAAATAAATTAACCTTCAGTGGATTCCCTGAGGCCTGCAGGAATGACAGAGGAGGGCTGAGAAGGAATTTTCTCCTTGTCACCCGATGTAATGAATACTGATGACATGATTCTGGCCTGAATGCACTCTTGATCTTGTTCAACCTATAAGTAAACATGAGCTTGTGTGAATGGACAGGAGATACCTAATGATGAAGGGGAGACTGAACAAAATCAACAACATAAGCGTTGATATATTCAGGATGCTGATGCTGAATGCTTAACCAAGACAGAGCCAAACATCCATATTTGTGGCTGCGCATGTGTCTGTGAAGTCATCATTTGCTCCATGAAACTGTGATAAAACCAGAGCATGTGGCAAAGTTGTGAGGGAATGGTGTGGTGTGGAATCAGAGTGAATTCACAACACAGGCTCGTAGGCACAGTGCATAACAATGACATTTCTAAAAACCTGCATGCAAAAATGTAAAATAACAAATCGCCTAGGAAGTAAGCTTAAAAATGTAAAACTTCAGTGAACATGTGGAAAAAGTGGCCAAAAATGTTCTTTACAGGACAGACACATAGTGATGTCTTTTTAAATGAAGCTCATTTTAAAATGCTACTTTCAGCTGCTTCTTTCTTAACAGCCAGTGTTTTAATAACCTTCACTATGATAATATTATTAAAGATTTGTAATAATTTCTTGTGGTTTTGGATTCAGCTATTGCACATGTCTTTTCAGTTTTTACATCTTTGTAAACATCTTTGTCCTTAGTACAATGTCTCCATAGCACAGATCGGTGAGTAGGCACCATGTCTGTAGCGTCAATGAAAAGAGAGGCCTCTCCAGCATTTACTCTCTCTGCTCTTCCCCTCTGCTAAAGCTGTACAAATGAGGCAGTCTCACACCAGCAATCTCATTCACACAGCTTCTGCTATCTCAACAAATGCCCTGATACCATAAAATCTGCAATTGGCCTCTTTGTGCATGAACGTTACCAAACAGTCCACACAAAGGACAGTTTATAGAGAAGCGGGCCGAGTGGCTTCACTCTCTGCTTTAAGCCTGTTTTAACAGAAAGGTACCGATTGGATAAATCATCACTACAGCAACGGAAGATGTGCGGCTGTCTCACTGTTGCATGCAAAAAGTGCATGTGGCCGAGAGTGATACAGACACAACAAAGAGAGCGTGTAGGCGTCTGTTTGTGTTTATGCATGCCTGTGCACGACTGACAGTTTGTAATGCCCCTCCCTGCTTCCCTGTGTGTGTGTGTGTGTGTACACAGATCTGACAGCTGGCACAGCTGTGATCTTCAGTTTTTCTGCATTCAAATCTTTGTGGAGAGACTCAAATAAACAACAGCAGCTGGTAACACTGCCAGTAGATGCCCGTCACCACGGGTTACAGTGTCACCATGGATACCCAACACTGCAAAGACAGTTGTTTAAGTCTTTGTGGCACTGTGCACACTTTTCAGCATGGTCCTGTTTTAATAAATCACATATATATCAGTGCACAGATGGGTGATACATTTATTTAAAAAGATGGACAATGCATCCCCACTTCCTCCCACCATCCAGAAATAAGCCAGAATATTGAACATTGCCACCAAGGAGCTGCTAAAACAACAGTGAAGTTGCAGGTACATAAACCAAAGCTATTGGTTTGGAGATGTGGAAGCACTGAGCTGACAGGAAGTACAGAGTCAGGTGGTTGTTTGTTTTGATTCATTGTTAATACATCAAAAACACATTTCGTAGAAGTATCAGGTTTTAAGGTTTCATTGAGACAAAATGTGGAGAGAGTAGATTTAAGAATAAAAAATATTTTCTCTGCTATTTCCCTACGTGATACCTGGGAACTGCATGTTTGAATGTTTGTGAGTACATTGGTCCAGTGGGTTATGGGCACGGCCTCTAATTACAAAATGAAGAAGGTCAGAAATCACCTGGAGGAAACTAATCTCAAATTCAGGTCATTTCAACAGATCATAAACCTTAATTTCTTCTCTA
This sequence comes from Paralichthys olivaceus, assembly GCF_024713975.1. Taxonomy (NCBI): domain Eukaryota; kingdom Metazoa; phylum Chordata; class Actinopteri; order Pleuronectiformes; family Paralichthyidae; genus Paralichthys; species Paralichthys olivaceus. Next base: position 20,164,199 of record NC_091101.1, read on the forward strand.
TGGATTTACAGTATTCCTCTGTCATGTCTTTACATCCAAACACCAGTGACCTTCATTAACGCTTTGTGGCTTAGTCGAGTCTATGAATAGAGCAACAAGTTGTTCTAGTGGTTGACTTATCGGTCGGTATCTCCTCTCACGCAGAGACTCTTAGGTCTCATGACTGCACTTCATGGGAACACAGGAGGCTGCACACTAATCTCGGAGGTAATCACCATGAATGGTGATGGTAACGGTATCAGAAATCTGTCACTTAAATTTTGACCAATAGCAGCCAACCTGGAAATTGATTATCAGCCGGTAGATTAATGCAAGTGGCTGCGTTGTGCCTTGAACTCTCAGCTGTGACATATGGACTCTGCGACCAATATAACTTTTGTATGAAAGCACGACCGTCATTGGCTCTGTCACCCTCCACCTGGATATCTTTGTTCGGCTGGCAGGAAGCAGCTAATTCAAGCGATGACAGAAAGGTCATCGCTGAATGAGTTTCATCTCGGTCTTTCTGTTAAAGGTTACGACCCCTCAGGAGGGACATATTGCAAATAGTAGCCGTTGGATAATTCGCTGATTGGAGACGATGACCTGAAGAATATAGTCCTGAGATAAAGCATTATATCTTAGTGGCCAGAGAGTCTGAAAGAATATCTTGCAATTGTGTCCCTTTGTCTGTGTCTTGGGGGTATGATAACAATTAGTTCCTAATCGCAATTTGAAGTAATATGATTACCAAAGTCCTGAAAAGGTGATGACTTCATCTATCCTATTAATCATGTCAGTGTTCGCAAGTGGAGTTCATCATGATTCATAGCAGTTTTCATAATATTCAGATGGGAGAACACAGACTGGCTGATAACAGGCAAATACATGATGTCTATCTTTAACTTAAAGACATAAGAAAACACAGTGTGAAGTGTTTGAATTATTAACAGGAATGTAAGAACGTAAGCTGTAACCAAGGAAACGATTACTGTAGCTGACTGAGCTGTAAAGAGTGTGTGCATTATTCAATATTTGCATTACAGAAATACCATAAAATGACGATTTAAAGCTTTGAAGCAAATGTGTGTTGACAGCTCCTTTCTCCCTGCACCCCCTCCCCCGTTTCCGATATGTGCCCATATGGCTAAACATATGATTATCTGTGGGCCTAAATTACCATTCAAATGTATGTACTGCCTGAATTGGATTTAATTGGATTTGTGATGTATATGTATTAGGATTGGGCCCCTGCACTGTATTTCCAAACACCAGCAGAGAGAAGTCGTCGATCATAGAAATGAATTAAAATTCCTCCACTGTCCTTGATTTTTTTTCATTGTCATAATAGTGAAGTCCTCTGAGCTGCATGGGCAAATAGGTACAGAGGTGAAAGAAGTTTTTTTTTAAAAGCTTTACATTCAATCACATGATAATGACATTTCATATTAACTGAGCAAACCTTTATCTGCTCTAGATGGATGAACGCACAGTAAATCTGCATGCAGCTTTTCCTCTCAACATCTAATCCCTCACTCTTGGACACACACTTATAGAATGCACATGAGCTCACCTGCTAATGTGATGCCAATTTTCTGCTGTTAAACCTTCTCATATGGTTCTTACCAGATCCAATGATCTATGCATTCACACAGCTAATTTACTGCAGTAAGAACATGGAGTAAAGGAGAATTATGAATCATTTAACACAGACCTGCTTCCCTAAAAGGATAGAGTCCCGTGTAGGAGTGCAAAAATGGCCCATATGGCTGCACAAAAAAATCCAGCGCAGAAGAAAACAAATCTGACAGCAGATGTTTCTCAAGCACACAGAATCTGCGTGATTCAGGAAATCAGAGTGCAAGCGCACAGTTTAATCACAAGCAGAGCAAATTTAGCCACTAGCAAGGGCTATTAGATTTCGAGCACAGGGTTTTGAGTGAAAGCATTACAAAATCTGAACGTGAAATCAATAAGTCCTGCTCTTGAACAGAAAAAAAGTGGCAAGGTAACATCACATGGCTGTAGTTTCTTACCAACCCTCAAAGTCTAAAAGTTCAACCATTGCTGACGTTATTCCATGTGACCTATGATCATCTTGCTTGAACTATTGGCTACACTGCCCCCCCATGATTATGTTGGTATTGCTCTATTTCATCTTATGTCAGAATCTGTAAACTTCAAGAATACGTGCACAACTGCAGACGAAATGAACAAAGAGTATGGACTGAAGGCTGCGTTTGTTTCCGCATATATGTATCTAATGTTGAGCATAAATGAGCCTTTACAATAACTAGAAGGATTTCATGTTTCAAATAACCAGCTCGTGTTTTGTTCTCTTGTTTTTATGAGAAATTGTGGCTACAAGCGTCCATTATGAGTTCCCCTCCGAAGCCTGATGGCATCACTCTCACAGATTTTTGGGGTTGGGAGCTCCTGGCAGCCTGTCTCAATTCTCCATCACACCCAGGAGGCATAGATGTCTACATTCCTCCCGATAAGGATGCCTCCGTTTAGAGGTGAAACTGGGATAAGACTGCGGGGCAGACCCAGAGCGTGCTCGGAGGATTATATATCCCATCTAACCTGGAAACACCTCAGGATTTCCCAGGAGGAGTGAGCGGGTGGAGTGAGCAGGATGTCTGAGTTGTTTTGCTCAACCTGAACCTGCTGTCCTCGTGACCCTGGCCTGGATAAGTGGTGAAAAGAAAATTAATGGAAATGATGAATGAAATTATTAATGGACTAATTGATTAACCAAGAGGTCTTTTCAGTTATTGTAGATACAACATCTTTCATTATTTCTGTCTCAACAGAGATATCTTCATTAAGCTCTCACTCAACACACAGACAGGGAGGGAGGCTGTCACACGTATATTTTTGTAATTGAAAATTCAGATCAGACGCCAAACAGATTTTTTCTTGTGCTCTCCCTTTTTACAATATCTTTTTGTTCAATCTCCCAGTTGTTTCTTATCACACACACAGACAACATATACCGGTACCAGAATACTCCACGTTTGAGATGATTTTCAAATCGTGTGTTGGTGTCTGCAGCAGTCTGCCATCGACTCATCTTACTGATAAAAGGGGGGTATCATATTCAGCAGACATTATCCTGCGTTATCCATGGATGTGCGCTGCCCATTAGGCAGTTAAGATCCATTATTATTACATGGTGTATTTAATGATTAGAGGCTCAGATGTTTTTCTTCGCCGGTCATCTGTCTCTCTTTCTGCATTAAGTTTAATGTGTCTGCTTCCTGTGTATGCTTTTGCAGCTTATGCTTGGATGTTGCTGATAGAGCTGGAGCAGTTTTGCAGACAAGCACGTTTTCAGTGTCAAGATGTGCGGACCTGATATAGACTTGTTCATGTAGACTCCAGGATGCAATTTCCTGCAGGATATGTTTAAATTAGTCTTGTTAGTTCCCTCTGTCATATTTCTCAGATTTCATTTACTAGAATGGAATGACCCATTATGTGGCATCATGGTTGCATGTCCAAGGTGCAGGTTGGACTATCCCTAGATCTTTTAGTCATGAGCGCAGGAACCTTTGACACAGGTCAATTCCCATGTAAATCCAAGCTGTGGTGAAAGACTTGACAGAATGCAGGCTGCGTATCTTCAATCACAATCATGGGGGGTGTCTCTACAATGGCCACAACCTCCATTCCATTTAACAACAAGTTTTTCTGACATCTGACTTTACAAATGCCAATCATTACCTACTGCGCTCACTTTTGAGGATGTACTTCTTTTTAGTTGTACGTGACAGTGAACTCATTATTTGGATTTTGGTCAGTTGGGTCTTATATCAGGAAATTGTAATTTCATATTTTTGACATTTGTAACAGTGGACTAAAAATGTAAGTCAAATACCTGTTTAGTTTAAGTCTTTGTCCTTCCAATGATAATGTGGGGACATTTTCCATCCATCCTTTATCTTATCCTGTAAGGGCCACAGGGGGGCTGGAGCCAATCCAAGCTGATTGATTGGACGGGGCACACCCTGGACAGGTTGTCAGTCCATCACAGTACTTTGACTTTAACTTATCTAACTCCAATCTGCATGTCTTTGGACCTTCTTGCTGTGAGGCGGCAGTACTAAAATATTATTTCATGCTTGCATTGTTAGAGTTGGAGGCTATCTGAATGAAAAAAATGCTTGGGGCTGCATAAGAAAGCACCTTCAAGAAAAAAGGAATTGGCCTTTATGCGGCTGCATTAAATATTCATCAAATGTGCTACTTTACAATTTTCAACACAAAATCTCTTCTGCCTCAAGGAGCTCAAAAATGTTTGAGACAGTGAGGCATTTCCATCAGGAAAGCCAGCACCCTAAATTCATGCATCATACTGTACGAGGCATTAAATTGCTGGGATGCTTGTAAAAGTTGGTAATTTCTGTTAATACTACCGCATAAAATTGTGAATTGGGTCAACATGGAAACCTCCAGATCCATAATTTTCTACCTTTTAGTGCAATGAATCCATTCTTAGTTGAACTTCCATGGCAGTCTAGGCAATTCATTTTAAAGGCTCTCAAGAAAAACACACACCTATCTGTCTTGACAAGGATGGAGAGAGACAAAGGTCTGACCTCATAGCGAAAACACACATCCACACAGTGCAATAGAAAAAGTACATGGACACGCTGGAGTGCAATTACAGGGGAGAAGAAACAAAGAACAACAACTTTTAAGGGGTTGTTTAGAGAGGCAAGGAGTTGCTGTTATGTCAGGCACACCAGGGTGGGGCACACAACACTAGCCCCAGAATTTATTGCAGCACCTGCGTGTACACAAACCTCCTCTGTCAGAGTTCCTCTCTCACTCAGAATCTGATGTCGGCCCCCTTGTTTCCTTTCTTTCAGCTTTTTCAATGTCTTGGATAGAAAAAAGTTGACAAAGATCAGCTTGTAGACTGACAGCAGTGACATCAAATCAGCATCAGAGGATGAACTGACACTTCGCTGGGTCTGTCATGTGGCACTGCAGAGAGAGAGAGAGATCCCAGACAGATGGATGTTGATGGGCTGAAGACGTCTCAGGAAAGAAAAGACTGATGCAGTTGCTAAAAGAAAACGCTCGGGTGTGTTTTGATGAAACACACTGACAGCAGAAGTGGTGAAGGACTTTTTTTAGCGAGGAATGCAAATGCAGGCTCAAGCATGTGTGAACATTAGTATTCACGTGTACTGTCAGAGGAAGGGGTTTGATAAGGATTCTGGGAAGCAGCACAGTCAGTGTGAAGACGTGTGTGTACAGGAGAGGCTGAGGCTAAACATATTTCCGAGTCACTGTAGATTACAGCGCAGCAGCTCTCAGGTGACGGTAACAACAGAGAAACCTGCAGAGACGAAGGCGTTTCATTGTGTTTGATTCGCTCGTTCCGTAATTATTTGTTTTGTTTGTTCGCTAAAATGTGAAGTCAAGTGATGAAGCTGTGATGGTGTTGACTTAATTTCCGTAATCATTTTGGCATGAAATTACACCCGTGTTTCTGCCTACTGAGACGGCCTCTTATCTGAAGAAGTTTTTTTCCATTTTTATTTCATGGCTGTAGCTGCAAGAGTCACATAAGGATGTCATCAAATCACTCAGATCTCTTTTCTGCAGTTTTCCATCTCTCCTCTGAATAGACATTTTTACTCTATCAATAGAAACATATTCAGTTTTAGGAATGTTTGTAAATGCTGTCTTGGAATAGAATGGTTTAAAAGAACCTGATGAGCTGCTGTGGTTCAGGAGAAGAAGACTTTCATGTATGTACAGCACATAACATGATATGGTATTTAATAATATCAATTTATATGTAAATGTCCACAAAAATGGCGTCTCGAATGATTGTGTTACCATCGTTGTAGCTGACATGCAATCACATCATTCTTGTGGAAAAATAGCAGCATCATTTTGCATCAGCAGCTCCTGTAAGTACAGAAAACATGGTGACACGGTCAAACATCTTAATCTGCGACATATACTCTGCACATGTAGGAATCTTATGTGTTGTATGTTTGTGCCCTTAAACACAAAGCTCCTAGACTGTTTCCTCTCAGGAGAAGCTGGACTGGGCTCTGCTTTTAGCCCATTAGGATACTGTTTGTTTTTAAAGTGGACTTGGGCAGCTGAGTATTATCGAACCTTTGCTCCCACCAATCAATTCATCCTACTAAAAGTATATATTGTTTCAGCCCCCGCCCTGGATCAACATGGACATCGTGATGTTTGTGTCTTCAGTCGCTTGAATTGCAAAAGTAGCTCGGACAAACCTACACGTGTTTGTGCCCTGAGATCGTGCTGCAGATATTAGTCTGAGTTGTTACAGATTTCATAACGCTGCGTAGGTGGGTTTTTTCTCCCCAGCTGTGAAATATGACTTCATGGTCACTATGACTTTCTAGCAGACAAAGATGTTGTTGACTTATACTTCTAATATGAGTTTTAGCTCTTGAGGCACCTGCAAAGTTTCTCGATTCCTGGTACAGGAAGACATCATTCACAGCAGTTGTCATGTGACCGCTTTACAAATGGAATTAGGGAGAAGATAAAGTGGACCCTCTCTTCTTATGCATCCAAAACATAACAGGTTGACTAAACGTCATCACTGCAAACAGTACAAATTGACTTAAATTAAATCATGTAAAATTTAAATATAAACATGCACCTGTCATTTAATATTTGTCAGAATCATGCGATCATTGTTTGAGATGTGTAAGGAACACACATGTCACTCATTTTCACCCACAGCTACATGCAGAGGGCAACATTAGAGGTATTTTGAGGTAAATGTGATCACGCCCAGAGTTTGATGAGTGAAATTATGTCTCATTTCTCTGTGAGCGAACAATAAAGCTGACAGCCTGAGAGAACAGGATTCACTCACCATCATCCACTTCTATTGTATTCAGCCATTAAGCAGTCACACACACACAAATCAGGAGCTTGTTTGCCTTTTAATAATTCTCTCATGTGTCCTCAGAACAATGTAGAAGAATTGACGTCCATTTAACTATCTTCTGTCTTTCGTATTTGTAATAAAGTGAAAAAACTTTTGCACATTGACCAGTTTAAATAAACCGATCACCCACAGTGTCAGAAGGTCAGAAGGGCTAAAGTTACAGGGTTTGATGAGTCATTTGTATTGATCACGGAGCTCAGTCTGATCCCTGTTGTGGTACTGATGGTAATTTTACACCACAGGGCAATGTTAGTCTCACCTTTCATGCGCTTTTACAGAGCGATTTATCACTAATTGAACTTTTTTGAGGTCTGAATTTACTGGAATGAATGTTTTTTTATGAACTCCATCAAGAAACTTTTGTTATTGACCCTGTCCATTGGTTTGTTTTGTTCGTTGGTTAGTTTACCAGCAGGATAACATAAAAATCAAATTTGGTGGAAGGACACAGTACTAGAGAGGGAAGAACCCACTCAATTTCAGATTGTGCTATTTTTTAAATGACATTTTGAATTTGTTACCAATTTCCCAGAGATTGATTCATGGATAATGACAAAAAGGGACAAATTAAGGTGAGTGGGTTTAATTTAGAGCAGATCCAAATAAAAATCTGCATCTAGTGAATTTAAAAGTGGTTTAATGAGGAAACTGTAGGGCCTTGGCAGAGGAATGCAATCTTGCACTGCCATTCTAGTTGTTATTTGTACGCTGTTTGCTTTTATCTGCTACTTTTAGGACTCATAACTTCTCTTTGACCCAGCAACCAATAACATCCCTCTGCACAGTGTGTCCTTTGGAAAGAAGAGGTAAAGAACCAGTTTGACTCCAGCTACTGATATTACAACTGTCATCAGGGCACTACAGAGTGAAGAAAAAAGTCCTCTACTGCAACAACGCTCAAGTACCATCCTGTGTAGAGCTGCTCAGTCACTGTCTACAATTACAGTTGCTCACATCGTCTGGTCGCATGTTGCCTGACTGTAATTTAAATGCTACCAGCATCAAATTACTGCTGGTGAGAGATAAACCATAATCCTGTTATTTTGAGACAGACTGAAAGGAGGTAGCCTTGTTTGGTCTTTGCTGTTTTTGATTAGCCTGATGCAGCCTGCGGCGCTGCTTGTCTGGACCATTTGGAGGTCACACGGCTAAAACCGGGAAGCTGCGTGGCAGACATTTCACATCCTGCCTGCCTCTCACCATGCCAACAGACCCATCAATCAGGAATTCACACGCCTTTGGCTCGCTCATGCATACTGACCTGTTACACACAAACTGTCAAAAACAAATTGTCCCAGTGTGTGTGTGCATGCATTAGTGTGTGTGCGTGCCATGTGCAGACATTCACCCGGTGAGCTTAATTTCAATCAGGGCAGCGTGCTGTCTAATTAAAGAATGACTTCCTCATTTATTTCATTATGAGCTGTAGAAAGAAGAGGGGCCTTAAAACACAGAGGTGAGACTGCATGTTCTCATCTGTTCGGGTGACACTAATTGGGCTGGATTTACAATTTGGTGGAGATACACAGGGGCTCCAAATTAACTAATATCAGTACTCGCAGGCCAGAGATGACTCACTGGCCTCCTTGCAGTGGCGGGCTAAATGGCCCATTTTTCTCCTGCTAAAGACGGTCGCCAACAGCTCCGTCGAAGACAATATCCGTGGGCTCTGTGCGTTATTATTAGTTTAATCTCCACAGGTAAAATTACAGCGGTCTACCCGAGGAAAACCTGCACATGACCCGTCTTTTCCACTGCTTGCTATCGTGAGACCAGTTATGTAGGTCAGTGACGTTTCTCTCCAGTCAACAGCAGCGTTGACCCTGTGGTCCTGTTATTCTCTCACAGAGAAAGGTTGACTTTTGCAGGCCGCTGAAATTTCATTTCAAACTTATTTGAAGGTGAAAGTGAAAGTAAAGAGCGAATGACTATGAAGATGTCATCCACATATTTAAGTCCTATCTCTACACCTGTCCAGGTTGTATCTCGTCTCTCATACTACATACACTGGGATTTGCTGAAACTCTCTGGTAGTCACAAGCAGCGAGCAGTTAAAGACAATGAGTAATGAATGATGTTTTCGTACATTTTACTTTTAGGGTTGAGCAATATAACCGACAATCGTAGTAAAAGACATTCACATGGTGTTGGAATATTTAGAAAAAATTGGTCCCGACAAGGAAAATCCACACGAGCTCCACCTCAAGTAGGAACAAAGAAATGTTACAAGATGCTAAGTTGCTGACGTCTTAACATGTAAACCAATTAACATAATTTTACAATTAACTCGAAATAGTAGCTTCTGATGGGAACTTCTCGGAAGTCACCCTTTTGTGACTGCCTGTCCATCTCTGACAAGCACCACTTTTTTAAGCTGATTCAGATGTTTTATGAATAATATGCATATGTTTCAAATAATTTATATGCCTGTCAAACTTGATCCCTATTCTTTGCTTTTCATTAATATGCAAATATTGAAAATAGGTGTCAAGGTGTTGTTAAAACTCTCTAAACGCATAAAAACAACACATTTTGTTCACAGGATTCATGTTTTTTCCTCTTTGCATCATGAAGACACTGAAGTCGAGACAACGCTTTTTCACATGGGATGTCGAGCTGACGTGACATTAAATCAACTGGCAGCACCTGACCAGTGTCCCCAGCTACTTAAGCCTGATCTCCTCTCTCCCGACTCACTGTCATTTGTGTTGAAGAACAAACAGTCAGTTGGAGATAAATTAAATCCACCTTTGTATATTGTGGGTTTCAATGAAAAGATTTGTGCGTGTGGTCTGCTCAGAAAGCCTCAAGATCAAAGCCTTCAAAAATCTTATCTGTCACTGGAAAAGCCACCCAGTTGTTTTTCCTGTCATCATAGAGAGAAAAGTCCCTCGCCCTTTGAACTAACTAAGTAACTAACCATTTTAATTTATTTTCTCACTACCATGTGATTTTATGTACACTTAAATCTCATTGTTGAAGTATAAGTTCATCTGTATTATAATGATACCTCCTGCTAAGGTTCCTCTTCTGCTAAGGTTTTAATAGTTTCTCAAAATCTTTACTACTCGACTCTTCTTTCTTTGTCCTTGTCAACTTGCAAGGTCAACACACAGCATTAGATTTTTGTGACAGTGCCAAGTATGTGTTGCATGTGTGAAGAACACATGTTTAGCACAGCAGTAGCTTGAAAGCTAATAATAGCCCAGTAACAACCGAATCCTACAGAGCATTATTCCATCAGGATAATGAGTATGGCCTAGTAATGGCAGATGAAGGATTACAGATGATTAGTGTTTCCCTTTGACTCCAGTGTCTAATCAGTTTGCTGTTTGCTAGCTTGAAGTCACTTCCTGAAGGAGTGGCAGCTAAATGATGGAGGCCTACAACAGCTGGAGCTGTGGATTTACTGGCTTAGAGGGTGTGATTGTGTCTGGCTCCAGGTCATCTCCATCTTCAGTCAGGTCCTTCAGCTCTCTGAGGACAATGAATGGAGCACCAACTCATTAGCAGCCGTGTGGATTTAGTCTCGTTAAGGGAGCCTAATGGATAGATTTATCTCATTGCATTTGGCAGTTCATTAGATTCACATACTGCAGGACAAAAGACATGTGCACCTGCAGAAACACACATGCACACACACAGATACACACACACACGATATACTGTTGTATTCTTTACATAGTGTGAGGTATATCATTAAGGCAGTGCAATTACCCACATCAGTGAACCGATGTTATTCATTTTGGGTCAACCTGCACACCTCACTCTGACTAAACTACAAAAGAACAAGATAGAAAAGCAAACACAGTCCAGAAAACTAGGTTAAAGGAAACAAAATAAAACTGAAACAAACACAAGGAGCAAGATGACACTGGAAACATGAGAGTGAAAGACGACACACTGACTAAGAGAAGCACAGAGGTTTATATACACAGGGGAGGCAGAGATGATTGAACACAGGTGAAACACATGAGGAGCAGGTGCAGACGATCACAAGGGTGGGAAACAGGACAAAGACAGGAAATACATCTACAGACACATAAGGAGTACAATTTCAAAATACAACAGGAAACTGAGATCAACCAAACACAAACAAGCAGTAAGCAAAAATAATCTATAATCAAGTGTTCAACAATAATCTTTATCCCCTGATAAAAACCACTCAATACCAAAAAATACCATCCTAATGAAAATGGGACCAAAGCTGTGGACTCACTGACTGACTTTGCACGGTCTTGAGCCACACTGCTGGTATGGCTAAAAAATATATATATTTATTGTGTCAAAAGATGACAAATAAACTATATGTCTGAATTTCATTTTATCCCGTTATCCTTCATAGGGCCCAATTTCAAGGTTGATAAACTCCTGTCTAATAGTTATTGATTAACAGACTACAGTGATGATGATATACGCAGCAGAATGAGGTCACACATTTTTAACACTCTGCATATATCACAAACACCAACTGTCATCATTTGATCTGAGTATTAAAATATTTCCAAAGACTGTTACCAAGGCTGCTCACAAGTACATCTGCAAAATTTTGTGCATATTGATATAAAAAAGAACTGCACCTTTAGAGCAGTGACTCTATCATTGTTTTAATTGTAAACTTGTTGTGGTTCATTTATACAGCCCGATTTCAAAATTAGGCTACTGGACTTTTTATTTTCCACTCTTCCACCTCTCTCGACAGCATCTGTTTTCAAAAAGGTGCACAACAAAGAGGGCCTCAGGTTCTCTCACAAACTGCTTGACTTATCCTGTTTTTCTATTGGTATCAGCATTCAGCAGCAGTCCAGGAAGGACTCCTCCACACTGCTGCTGCTGTTAAACAAAAGTAAGTGAAGTGAAGTGAATGAGGAGCAAAACAAACTGTGTTGGAGAAATATGACTTCATCCTCTGACTCTATAGTGACTAGGACATTCTACAATACATTTTGCGTGTGCTATATATAACTAATACAAATAATCATTAAATATCTAACAATAATTGACATTGAATAATGAATAATTTGTTGTTTCTTATTTCTTAGGCTCTTTGGAATTGTTGGTTGTTTGTCTTTTGCCAGTCACATGCATTAGCACTAACATTATACAGCAACACTTGGGTTAAGTTCAGTGACCCTGACTGCGGAGATTCTTGCAAAAGTAAATAGAAGAGAATAGTTCTCCAGTTGTTGGACGAGTGTGGAGGACAGAACATTCTTTGCATAAAAATGAATTCCATAGTGTTTATCTATCTGTTCTCTTTTGATGTGTGTATTTTGTGTTGTATTGTGTGTATCATTTACTTTTAATAATCATGATATGTCACTCCACAGTAAGAGTGGAGGTATCCAGGTGTGAAGTGGTGGGTCAATGATATACTTGTAAGATTTAATATAACATTCTGTTTGGATGCTGTAATTTAAAGGTTATGCTGTGAATTATGTTGGTGTTTGATGTTTTAAAATCTGGTTACATGTTCCCCCTTTTGATCCTCGAGCACTTTCCCCTCTGAAGGTCTCTGCACAGGCCAGAACGCTGTATAGTAATGCAACACCGAGAAGGTCAGTTCGTCTGCATAATCAGTCTTTTCACTTTTTATATTTTAAGTACGTTTCATATTCGGAGGGTTTCTGTCCTTGTCCTGGAAGGCACCTGAGTCAGCTGCTGGTTTCCCTCCCTGTAAACCTTTTCCCGACTCCTCATTAATGATTAACTTCGGGTGAGTCAGAGTGAGAGCTCGAAAACAAAGCTATAGTTTCATGACGTTAAGCTATACCCTCCTCTTCAAGCACCGCCTGCATATTCCTGTTCTATTTTGCAGTACACCTGTTATCACTCGAGACAGGGGGATGCAATTGTCCCTATCAATTCATTAAAATCTCATTCTCATGTTTGGGAAAGGCTGACTCATCATTATTTGTGCTTTTTCAAATTGCAATAGGAAAGAAATGTAATGAAAAGTGGTGGCTGAGCTCAATATTGTGTCTTTAATTTGAGTTTATATTCTGTTTTTAACATTTAGTTCAAATTAATGTTGAAGTAATCAATGACAAAGAGATCACAACTTCCTAAACCACCTTTATTATTATCATTTCTTCATGTCAAATGGTGGACATCACATACAGTACTTTGCAATCAATTCAGCACACAACAGTGTTTTACAGTATCCTGTCTGCATTCTTCTCAGGGGTGTTTGACTGAAGTAATGATCAACGGGGCTGAATTTTTGCCGCCGTCCTGAGGACCGGGGCCAAAGAATGGAAAGAGCTTCTCGGTGAAGTTGCATCCAGTGAAGGAGAAGATGTTCACCCTGGCATCCACATCGTAGAAGGAGACCTCACCCTCTTTGTAGTCGACAAACACTCCAATCTTCTGAAGTGTCTCCCTCAGGGGGAGGTTGACGGCAGGGTTTGCATTGGCTGTAAACTCAGATCCCTTTCTCAGACAAATTGTCCAGTAACCGTTCTCGGGGATCGGTTCTTCCATTCTGTTGATGGAATGATTCACAACTCCGAGCATCCATTGGGTTTTGTCCTTAACTTGGACCTCGTAGTAACATCTTATTGAGCACAGACGCTCTTTTCCCAGGACACTAAAGACTAGGTCAAATCTCTTTGGGTCATTTGGTGGATTCATGTTTCTCTTTCTGTGTGTGACTTCCTTCCTGTCTGCAGAAAGTCTGAGGTTGGGGTTTGCTGTGTCAGGATCCAGAGTTACATCTACAGCATGCTGCTGCTTTTCTTTAAAGTCAGGATCACACAGCATACTTACTTCTCTCATGACTGTGGCCCTCAGCCTGGCTCCCTGCGCTGGAAACGGGGTCCATTTGAGAGTCACCAAGGTCCAGTTCTTCACCTGGGGCTGAATGATGCCAAGAGAACGGAAATTTGTAATGTACATGAAGGGGTCATTGCCAGGCGATTCCTCGAGGTGCGTGGTTTTCTCCTTTAGTTGCACGATTTCAAGATCCAGTTCTTCAATGAATCCTTTTGCCTCATTTTCAATTTTTCCCTGCTTGGTCTCAATTATCTCAGTCAGCTCGGCCTGGCTCCTCTTAATGTAGTCCACTGCAGCAGTCATCGCGTTCACGCTGCATGTCAGTGCCATTCCTGCGTTATTTCTGCTGGCCTCCAATGAGTTTTCAATCTCTTTAATTTTCTGCTGACGTTTCTCGATCATCTGCTCTGTGTGCTTCATCTGTGATCTGAACTGGGTTTGGACCACTTGAGCCGCCTCCTCTATGGTCACTATCGTATGGGATCTACAGCAATTGCCGTTACAGACCTCACAGATAAAAATTTGATCTGTCATGCAAAACATCTCCAGAGGCTTCCCATGCTTGTCGCATAGCCTGCTTTCCAGGTCCTCCACTGGGTGGATCAGCTTGTGCTTCTTCAAGGTAGGAATTCTCTGATGAGGCTCCAGATGTTTTTCACAGTAAGAAAGGACACACTCTAAGCAGGACCTCAGGGCTGTGAGCTTTGCCCCTGAACAGATACTACACAGCACTTCTCCTGCTTGTTTTTCTTCAACGGTACCAGAGGATTTTTCTAGGGTTGTTTTTTTGAACTTTTCAATCAGCTCAGCGATGATTGTGTTAACCCGCAGCATCGGTCTGCTGGAAAATGTCTCGTTACACAGTGGACATGCAAATTCAGGATTTTTAGAGTCCCAGCACTTTGTGATACAGTCAAAACAAAAGTTGTGCCCGCAGGGGATTGACGCAGGCTTAGTGAAGACACTCAAACAAATGGAACAAAGAAAATCATCTTCAGCTATTTGACTTTCAGCTGACGCCATGTCTAGAAGATATAAGGAGAAATCAAATTTAGTTATAGCAACACAGTTTTACTAGTTTACAAGACAAAGGAGTGCAAACTTAACAAGATAAAACTTTACCTGGTGTATGAAGGCTTTGCTTAAATGACGTGTAAACTCTAGTAAAACCATGCAGCTCCTCTCCTTTGCTTTGGTTTCTGTTTCAGCATTGACCTCAGAGAGCCAGTACCCTCCCATTTCCGTTTACGAAGGGAGCAAGTTAACCCATTACTGACTAGGCTATCCAGTCACCCACATCAAAAACACATTTTTCCTTCTCAAATCCACCACAGCGCTGTCAGAAGACGTCCACAGTCTTGAATTCATCTCGTATTCAGTTACAGTATATGAGCAGCCTTGTGCCGTGTTCATGTTATTCATCTTAATTGTTTATATATTCACAGGGTTGGAGCTTCAGAAATCTTTTTCATGTCCAGTATCGTATGCACACATGGTATGAAAGTTCTGAGACAGCACATGTTAAATTTTAAATGAGCCTGTGCATGTGTGTGAGCATTAGCATTACATGCGAGTGCTTGTAGGGACGATATCTGCATAATAAACTGTAAATACACTAAGGAAACAAGGCTTAGTAGCTTCCCTGCATCCTTGGAGGCCAATATCACTCCTGAAAGAAATAGTAGGCTTCTGTCCATTCATGCATGATTGAATTTACGCAACCAAACTTTAAAGATACCTCAGTTTTTAGTGTTATTTGTCTTTACAAAGAATCATGAAATCTTCCATGTTTTATCACATTTTTTGACTCATTCAGCAGCTAATCTCAGTTGTGGCACGTGTCTTTTCTTGTGCTCTACTTCCACCCTCGGTCCAGTTCATACCAGGCCAACGCCCTAGAGTTTAAGTCTGGAGACTTTGCTGAGTCATTTTCCTACTGTGTAAGATGAAGCCCCACCTTTTGTTGCTTCAGATAAGTACAGTTCTACTTCCTGCATTGTCCTAATAAGGCATCAGATGGTGTAACACAATTTGTTCAATGTCCTTTGTACTGACATTTTGTTGATAAGTCTTTGGTTGAGTTTTAGAAATGTTCACATTAACTTTCAAGGCTTCATTTTTAATTACTTTTGCGACGAGAAAGCTGTAAGTTAACCAGTTTCTTAATTTTTTCATAGTTGTAATGACCTGTTCTTCCCAAAAAATACACAATTACTTCCAACAAGAAGGTTATTACTGAACTGACTTCCATTTGCAGAACGGTGGGACATGACCCAAAGAAGAACCTATTTAATATTTTTGTGGATCAGAATACATATCTGGGAATTTCTTTCATTTTCTGTAAAATTGTAAGATTTTTCTCAGAGTAATTGGATCTTGATGAAAAATAACATCAGGTGGTAGTTGTGAGTGTTGTGCAAATCCAAATAAAACCTGGAACTAGTCATTTTAAATGTTGTGTCAAAATGGGAATGCTGGGCCTTGGTGGAAATATGCACTCACTTTAGGTTTTTGTGTTTTTTATTCTTTTATCTTAGTCATTGTACTGCTCACCTCTGTAGCATTTAGTTATTTACTGGATGTGAATATGTGATATCATTCCCATGAATATATTTTTTTTAATTTTCATCGAGATCCATTCATTATTTAATTGAAGGTTGGTGGAAAAATGCCTTTAAAAAATCCTGGATCTGACCCTTTGTCCAGGGTCTAGCCTATTTAACATTTCAATAACACGATGCAGTTGGTTTGCCAGTTACCGTGGATACATTTGATGTTGGTGTACGATGTATGCATCATACCTTGCAGACAGTATTTCAGAGCTCTATAATTCAACATGCATGAATTTGCTCTTATCTTTATAGTGTTAATGTGAAAAGCCAGTGCAGCCTCAACGGCCATGAATTAATTCAGTGATTAACAATATCTAGACATAATGTAAAGGGATTAAGACTTTGAAAATCCAATCATGTGACACTCGGATATATATTTTATATATTTAGAATGATGTATATATAAAGGTTATCTGCTGAGGGGGAAAAATAATGTGATACGCTCATCTGAATATGACACGCCACTTCTGATCAGATCTCTCTTGAGCCACATCTTCCTTGAGCCTCACCTTAACGCCGCGGCTACCATAAAACTTTCAAACGACATTTGGATCAGACGGGGTTTCCTTTTGATCGCAGGTCTGTGCGGAGCTCCAGGATCTGAGCCTTTCTTCTCCTCCGCAGGAACCAAGGATAGGTTCAGGGAAAGATGAGAGGGAGTCAAGGCTGTTTTTTTCTACCTATACTCACCTTTTCCATCTCTTAACCACCACTGCTCTCTTCCTCCCCCATCACCCCTGCTCCTCGACCCATTGGACTCTCCCTTGTAGCTGCTCCTCTCTTCTCTCACCTTCAGTACATGAATAAGAGATTAGAGCAGCTCAAAGTGCTAGAGGACACAGACCTCCCTCTCCTAGAATTGAATTCCTCCTGCCAGGTGTCTGCTCAGGTTTTAGCTGAGTGTGAGTCTGCAGTACAGCCTGGACTCAGCTGCACATTATGTGGCCCAAGAGAAAAGCTGTAACACACACTGAATGATTGACTGCAGGTTGAACTCAGTAATTAGAGATCACCATTAAGGAAGCCACAGGATATTCATATTTTTTTTAATGCATTCCCACTGAGGCTCTAATCATTTGGAAAAAAGGTTGATTTTAAAGTAAAGTTTATTTTCATCCAAAACAATGGAGGTCACAGGTGTGATACATTTTTATTTTCCATTTTTTATTACTAAAATCACAGGCTAATTTCAGCCTATTAAACTCAAAATATTTTTTAAACAGACCAAGGACGGTGCGGTTTGTCTCCCATAGTGGTTGAAAATAGCTGTTGCTACCTTGGCAGTGTAGGCAGGTGGAAAGAATAGAACAAATTATTCTTTCAATATACACTGGGATGTAGTTTTGTATTAAATAATCTGGTTAATTCGCTGTTATACAAAAGTTTTTTTAAATGCATTAAAAGTTGAAGTTGAGAATGTGTTTCAGTATTGGCCACAGCGCTGTCACTTGAGATGTAAATGTGGAAATTCAAAATTAAATTAAAATATAATAAATTAAATCAAATATATGATCTGTGTGAATTCACAAGGTAATAATGCAACAGGAAGCACCTCATAGATATCCGTCCCCTAAATACATGTATGGCTGATTCATGTAGCATATCACTCTCCTAGAAATCAGTAGGAATATAAAAAAAGGAATATCCTCTTGCCCATGTCAGCTGGGATTGGCTAAATAGATACTGGATGGACAGATTAATGGATGCATGGATGAATTAGTTCTTATTTTCTTTTAAAATTGAAAAGTGACAGATCTACTTGGCACCAATGATGTCAAAAAACTAATCATAAATCCAGTCTCTATAAAATACTAGTCTTAATCTCACAGAAATTATTTGGGAAAGTAGATATATCACCTGTCAGAGTTTGTCTGTGGGCGCTTTGTGTGGCAGCCTCGCTCTACAGTGAATAAAGGGGAAACTCGGTCACCTCCATCACTCAGGTTTGTTCACTGCTTGGTTGGAGCGGAGGGGTTGTGTTGTTTCCAACCCCAGACACAACAGCTCTGGAGGGAAGATAAATAATTAGTCATGAGATGAGTTTCTCCCTTCATCCATCAGCCCGGGGAACATGGCTGCCATACACAGCAGAACTGAAGCCAAATGAGAGTCCTCTCCCTCCAGTGTTTCAGTTCCCCAGACGCTCCGCTGCAGATTCTCCTTGATAGGACGATTTTGAAACGCTCGAAAGCTTGCAAGGACAACTCCCTCCTAATCAGGGTGTTCACAGATTAATCGTTTCACAGCTCTTCTTAAAAAAAGTGCTTTTAGCAGCGGAAAGCAAGAGTGTGGAGACACTTTACCTTTCCATCAACATTTCCTGGAAGTCAAATTAAAGTACGTCTTGTAGCATTACTGTCAAGTTACATCTTTCATCTTCAAATCCTCTTCTCCAGGAACTCAGCAGCGTGCAGGAAGATTTTTAGGCTTTTTAACGTCATATGAGGAGGAATGGATACCACAGAAACACACTGTAGAGGAAAGTGTGAGAAGACTTCCTGAGTCTTTTGTGAATTGTATCTGTGTTACTCCCCTGCACTGAAGTCTAACTGGACATTTCCTTGAATCCCCGAGCGGAGCCTGGAGAAGGATCAGAAAGCTTATTTCTGAGTGCAAAGGCTGTTTATGTGTTTTATCTACACTTTTATTTATTAAGCTGGAGGCGACTTGGATTTACACTGGTATCTGAAATGGCCTCCAAACACGAGAGGAGTTCATTTCTCTGATAGGCTGCTGCAACCATTGAATTATTCATTTCTGCTGTTTGCTAGACTCGGTGTCAGTGACTGAAAAATTTGACAGGGACTGAATGATTGAAGACTCAATGAGGCGATGAAGTAAAATATATGTTTGATGTCACAGAGGTCATAAGCTCCTGTGAGTCTGCTGTTTGAGAAGCCTGATTAATGATGATAACAAACAATTGCTATTTCTCACTTTAATAGACAGATAGTTTATTGTCACTGTGCATCAATACGTTGAATACTGAGATGAATACTGCTGGGCAGGTAGAGCCGTCTACATTTCAGCAATAAAATCTCCAATTCCATGCAGTAGTGTCTCTCCTTTACTGAGGTGTCCGTACACCAGCGTGTGGCAGGTCAAGTCTGTTGACATAGGTGCGGAAATGAAAAGCAAGCTGTTCCAAAGCTGATCTGCAGCTGGTGCGGCCCTGCATCTGCGTCTGCATCAAATATATCCATCTTCAACTGTACAGGAAGCTATAGATTGATGAAACAACACACAAAAAGGTTTTCACACTCTGATATTTCATTATTTATTTGTGATTCTTTAAGCAAAAGCCATTTACTGTTTTAAATTTAAATCATATATTATTTTCCTTGTTCCAATGTTTAATTCAACTCCTCTTTGAGAGGCTAACACAATGTGTTCAAAGCAGCGTCATCGTTTTTAATGAGTTCTTTTATACCAGCGTCTCTGTTCACGGTCTGCAGCCATTAAACAGCTTTATCCATTAATGCTGAACCAAACATCCCCAACTGCTCATGCTGGTTTATATAGTGGAACAGCAGTGTTTGTCACAGAGGTTTGCACTGACGGTGACAGCTCTCCATAAAATGTGGCTACAAATACAACATTAAAATGTACACAATTAATATTTATTTTAATGGTTTTGGAGAAAGGAGTAATGCTGCGTTCACATTTTATTGAATTTGCACGTGGTATCACTGAATATTCACACATTCTCCTCCAGAGAAGGAGAGGAGGACTACTGGCTGAAGTGAAGCCAATCACTGGGTTGTACCTGTTGTGGAAATGCCGGAGAAGACAGTGTCATTGTGTGTGGGTTCACAAGGCCGTGTGGAGGTGCACGCCGCTCAGAGAATTTCACCGTCTTTTCCAGGAGCTGCGTCTGGATGACCGAAATGTTCCAGTGCCATTCGTGTAGCCTACTGTGAGTGATGCAAAATTTGCGTTAACTCACATCTTTGCATTGACATTGTTTGTTGTCACATTGTGCCTTTGCTTTGTGTTAAATGTGAACGCAACGTAGGAGGTCCAGGTGACAGGCGGCATATCTTCAACTCAGCGTGATAATAAACTGCTTTTACTGTGTCCTGCTGATGTTTACTCCCATTGTGTGCAGCATGAAATCAGATTGTAATTATTATACTTTATTCAAATAATGAGTTTTATTGATCGATCTGAGGAACATGACTCACTCATGTGTTGTGTTTACGACAAAGTAGCTGCTCAAAGACTGCAATTCTCTTTCTTTTTTTTTACCACAGATGCTCCCTCATCAACCAGGACTGAAATATTAGTGACGTTAAATAATCAAGTCAAACACAACCAACCTGTCTGTTAGCAGGATTTCACAAAAACTACCAAACTAATGTTTTCTAAACTTGGTGGAAGGACGGGGCACAGAATGAGGAAGACCTCAGTAACTGTTGGAGCGGATACGATGAACCAGATTCATTTTCTTCACTTTCTTCTTTCATTTACCAAGAAATACTGCAGAGACCTCAGTGAAAGAACTCAGGCTTGTGAGGAGAGCTACATTCTATGAACAGGTGAAATTTGGTTCATGTCCAGAGAATGATCCGGGTGTATCTGAACGCAATAAATGTATATATGCAAAGTGTAAGGTTTGTAGTTTACAAAGTAAATATAGAAAGGTGAAAGTAAATCTATGGTTTAATTTTAGAGCAACTCATTCAATTGAAAAAAAACATCCACTTATTCATTGTGTTCTTTTTTTGTTTCTATTTTTTTAATTTGAATTTGAAATTCTGACAAAAAAATGTTTGGGAGCTAATAGTTCTGTTAAAGCTTCTTGAACAGTTTTATTAGGTCAAATTAATTACCAATAGAAAATCAAATAAGTAAAATCCTGGTGCAATCTTCTAATTCAGCTGTGGATATTCATTATGCAAGCCTTTATTTGTTATTAACATCATTTCCATTTGACAAAATTTTAATTATTCATAAGATCGGGATAAAAGTACGATTTTCAGTGTTTCAGTGAAAACTGTGGTTAAACCAGTGACTGATTGTGAGTGTTGCTTCTACACTCCTCCAACATCAGTTATCTTAACAAGCTGCTACTTGATCTTCTATTTTCAAACCAGCACTCCTCTCACATTTTGCAGCATCCACCCCTGAAACCTCCTATTTGTGTCTGCTCTTCTCCCACCGACTTCAGCCACATTTAATGACTGAGGCGCAGCCGTTCCTGGCTGTCACAGAGGGGCTTTAACAAGGTGCTGCACTCCTCTTGCTCTTTCGTCCTTATTTTACCATGCTGCCTTCACTTTCCCTCTGCCCACTGTAATTTTTGCCTTTCTCTGAATGTAAAGTGCAAATGAGAAATAAAGAAACTAATGGGAAGTACTGTGGTTAGAGCCCATTAGGCCTTAGTAAAGACAGATAGCCAAGAGTTTTGAGTATATATTCAGTTTATTACTAAAATTAAGGAGTTTATAGTCTATCAAGATACAAATGATTTAAAGTTAAAATGGTGAATTAAATGTACCGAATTTAGTTGGTCAACAAAAGATTTATTAAATGTCCCAACCTGCTAACATGGAGGAGGTACGATTTATGAACTATATTTCAGACAGCCACCAGGGGGTGATCGAGACATTTTGGCTTCACTTTGTGGGAGCAGCCTTATCGTCCATCCTTATAGGTATAAGGTTTGTGGTCAGATACAACCACATTTGAGTAGTACAACTACAAAAATCTTTTGTGTCTTTTGATTTTGATATTTCTTACCTCATCTAATGGAAGAAGGTGTGTGTTCATAGTTAAATGAAGATCTGCTGTCCTTGGGCTTATATTTGTATTCATAACAAACAAGGAAATTAAAGCCAACTAAATCACCTCAGGCTCCCTGCATTTCAATTATAGACAGCATAAAAGGGTTATTGATCCATAGCAGAGGAGACACGCAGGGAGGCAGAGAGATTTTTAAATACTCATCAGTCGTCACACGCCTGTAATGTTTGGTAAATCTGGTCTTTAATCGATTTTTCAGAGGAAGCAAAGTAATGGTGCGCTCGTCTGAAATACCTTCCCTTGTGTTTCTCTCTGTGCTGTTTCCTTAGTAATCTATATCTTCTCTCAGTGTTTGCCAAACAAGCCCCTGTGGTTTCTGGTGTTCCATCATCTTTAAGCTGCAGTAAAGAGGAGGGTTGGGTGGCTGCTTAGGTCCATTCAGTGTTCCACCTGACAAAGATAAATGTGAGGAAGGCGTAGTTCACTCCTCACCCTCTTCCAACAGCTCCAGCACCTCCTTCTTTTAGATTAGCTGAAGGATCCAATGTGTTCAGTCAGTCGTGCAGTGCAGAAGCTCGAGGGGTCAACTGGCCAACTCCCAGATGTCCACTAAGACTCTACGGTTCCTCGGACAGATTACTGAAGGGGCCGGCCAAGCAGAGGCTCAGGAGCTCAGGGAGCCAGCGGTGTGGGGAAGGGGGGGGCAGCAAAGAGAAAAGAGAAACCACAAATAGACAAAAATTACCAGAAAGAAACAAAAAACACAAAAAAGTCAAACTAAATGATGTCAGTGTCACAAAAAGATGCAGAACGAGTACACACAACCTTGTGTAGTGTTTCAGTGTCTCTCTCTCAGTGGTGGGGCTTCACTCCGGTCTGTAAGGATGGAGGGGCGTCTGTCCAGGAGTCTGCTGTCTCATTAACCAGCCTTGTCTTTTTTCTCACCCCATTGTTTCTCTCTTAGATTCTTAGCCTCTCTCTGTGTCTCTTTGAATATAGTCCCTTCCCTGTGCACCATCTGTCTCCTGTAACACTGCGGACGCTCTTTGTGAAAGATGGGGAAGATCACAGAGGATCTCTCTCTCCATCTGACCCGGCTGTGCCCTTCATCTTCCTCTCACAGCTTGATCTATCATACACAAGTGCTTTTTATTGTGCTGTGGCAGCCGGCTCTTGGCCCGTGGCTCTGTTTGTCTCTCTCTCTCTCTCAGCCCCTCTCATTATTACTGCGAGTTTCCTCTTTTGGGAGTAAGCCAACATATTTGCTTTTCCACTGAGCTACATTTTTTTTGTCATCTGTGAAACTGCTCTCAACCTCAAAGGCCATATACTTTCTGATGTTGCGAAACTATGATTAGGTAAAGGTCATTCTTAAAGACAACCTCCACCGACATTACTTTCCTGAATTTGGTATTATCAGCTCTTGAATGACCTCCACAGAACAAGATAAAAATCACAAAGGTAATATTTGGATGTTTTAAAGTATGATGGTTTTAAATCGAAGCCACACAGCCTCTTCCCTGATGCTTATTTTGGCTTTTTCTGTCAATACATCTCGCTCTGCTTGACCCTTCACAACAGATATCCACTGTGCTGACAAAGTGGAGTCATCTGCTTGACAAACTTCTCAGAGTGAAAGAAGTTCACCCTCTCCTCCTCTTCACTCCGTCTAGCGCTCTAATCTTTTCCTATAAAAGTGACAACTTTATAGTTTCTGACAGACTGTCTTATCTTTCTGCTGTGTTGAACTCGATGTGCACTCGTGCTCATTACCTCCATCAAAGAGTTTTTGTTTTCACCCCTGTCTGTTTGTTTGTCTATCAGGAGGATTATGCAAGAACTATACTGAACAGATTTTCATGAAACTTGGTGGAGTGATAGGAATGGGCCCGGGAAAGAACAGATTAAGTCTCGGTCAAAAGGGTGGATCCATAGAATATTAATTTTTCTCCAACACTTACTCTTATTTAATTTCTCTCACCTAAAATTTCCACCACATACTGTACTGCGTAACATTTGGAGATTGTTAAAGAGATAAAACAGTTACAAGATACAGTTACAATATTTCATAATGATATAATACCCAAAGTGTGGTTGCAGTTAATCTTAGGTGAAAGCAGTTCTGGCCTGGCTCCAACACATTTTGATTAAACCTCTCAATAACCTCCAATTAAAATCAACTAATGCTCATTGTCCTGGATTCACTAGACAGATAATGGTCTTGTGTACACTCACCTCTTCGGCAAATCTCTCAGGCGACTTGGCAGTGACAAAGTCTTATCTCTTTGAAGTGTCAGTTCATATATATATTATGAGGACCACGGGGTATTGTAGCGTCACGATGTTTGTATCAACACAGCAGACACTTTGTTAACAGCCTTTTAACATCCCCCTGCTGCAGCTTATGGGTTTCCCTTCCCCCCAGGTCTTTGTATAATAAGGAGAGGCTGTTTATTTAATCTGAACCCGCTACAGTAAATGATGAGACAGTTAACTCTTGAGGATTGGTGTGTAGGTACAGTATTGACTGAGGTTTTGTAGGTGTATCTAATCTGTGTCATAATAGCAGCCACAGAATAGGTTTCCTTGTTACATTACTAACCCAAATCACTATGAAGGGTGAAGAATATTGTGTCACAACAATATTTTGATTTAATGGTGTATTTACTAAGAATAAATATGTAACTCAGCTTGGTTGCAGGTCAATTAAATTTAAACCGTGATGAGTAAGATCTAAAATTTATATTGTTTTTGTTGAGGCAGCTAAAAAGAGATTCATATTGACAATATAATACCGTATATTAAAATATTATATTATAGAAGCTAATGAAAGGAAGAGGGGAAAAAATGCAGACTGGTTGCAGAGTCAGGGAAGGTGAATTAAAAATTGAACTCTGTCCGGTGGTGATAAGTTCAAGGGGCTTTGTTGGAAAATCAACATTACACTTGTTCCGAGATCTGGTGCTGTGCGCCAAGGATCTATACAAATCTAGTCAGGAGTTCTCCAGTCAGGCAGATAGAAGGCCAGCCTCTAGTTGTGGCTGAGGAGGCGGGAAAAGATTTGAGGATCCAGCTGCTCCTGAGAAAGGTTAGCCGAGGGTAGTGTCGGGGAGACGTCCCTGCTCACTGCCTTGCCACCAGGAGATGTTCTGGGACAAGGGGCAAAACATCTATGAATGGTGGTCCCTGGGTGATCGGTGCTGGCGGAGGTGTGGTAGGCCCAGAGCCCAGCAGGTTCCAACATCTACCTGTTCAAGTTGATGTTATTCAAACAGCCTTTTTATGTGTGCATGTGTTTTTATTTGCTAAACTGATGAGATGTCCCACAGTTTCTCTCCCTTTCTGTCGTTCTCAAATATTTGAACTATGTCGCTCTCACTCCCTTTGTATCTGATAACACTGTAACACAGATTTCACAACTCTGCTCTTCTTGGACCGTACATTTTCCAATAATTCCTGAGTGAAGCCTTAAAGGAGACAGCTGCTTGGAGGAGACTCTGGATAATCTGGTTCCTCACTCAAAGTTTTAAAGCATTTCAAACCCCATTTACCTTGTGTCTGAAGGACGTAAGACAAATATGCACAAATCCTCAATCAAAAATAACAGTTTTATGTATGCTATGCTTCGCTGTAAGCAGCAACGTTTCAGCATTCTTGATATAATGTATAGCGTATAGATAATTAGTGAGGAAGGTGTG
This sequence comes from Paralichthys olivaceus, assembly GCF_024713975.1. NCBI lineage: Eukaryota > Metazoa > Chordata > Actinopteri > Pleuronectiformes > Paralichthyidae > Paralichthys > Paralichthys olivaceus. Next base: position 20,189,971 of record NC_091101.1, read on the forward strand.
ATACAACTGTGCTTCTTTCAGCAACAAATGAGGTAAAGCCTGCTAAAGGACACATATAATGCTCATAATCAAAAGGTTGATTCTCAGGAGCAGTGTTTTCTGTAGGGAACACGGGCTTTTAGATACACACAAAAAAACTATATGACACTAGAGGCAAAGACTGAAAAAAAACATTGTATGTCTCTGTCCATTTTAAGTAAGTAAACAGGTACAAATGCTATTTAATACCTAAAAATAGCTATAAAGTTATCATTGTTTTCTGAATTCCACCCTCCATTGACTTATTCTATAATACTTGTGATATTCTTGTCTTTCTTCTCTCATCTCTCCATCCATGTCTTTCCTCCATTGTCATGGCTGCACAGCTTTCAGTCAGAGCGTCAGTCAACCATCCCAGCAGCTGAGGAAAGGTCAACCATTATAACAATAACACCGACCTTGATTCTGACGGGTTTAACGGATAAAGCAGCTGACCATAGCTACACACCTCATGACTCTTGGAGCGTCCAGGTGGTATATCACTGTGATGATGATGATGATGATGGACTGGTGAGATGGTTGAGCTGATACTCTCTGATGGACCATGTGGAGGTCACATCTATGGACACTTCTGTGTAGAGCATCAGTTCAGGCTGTTAAGTTTCTCCGTCACATGTGATGACACATGACAGTCTGTGACACGCATGTCTCTTCTGATGAACACTTGTGTGTGACCATGTGTGCCACTGCTGCCTTCAGGGACCATTAAGTGGCTTTCACTCTTTATCTTCACCCTCGGCTAGTGTACCATGAAAGACAGATAGAAACCTGCTCTGTTATAACGCTACCTCTGAGTTTTATTATTAATTGTCATGACATGAAGATGGTGCGGAAATATTGGTCGGACTGCTGAAGCAGCATTTTGGGAGCATCAGGAGCAGTGTTTTCTGGGAGGGAAAGGAGCTCCCTTTACAACCGACTTTTTAACTTTGCAGATGAAATCCTATACAGCACACTAGAGGAAAAAAGAACTGAATACCATAAAATGTCTCCAAGTGTGTTGGTCAGCAGTGCAGTTTTAATTTTGTTAAGGAGTCAAACTGGGATTTCAGTTGAATGTCCGACTGAAATTTCAGAAATGCATGCAATTTAGTTTTTTAAATATCCTCAGGGAAATATCAGAAATACTGCTCACACCTGGCGGAACGTGGGGAGTCTGTGTTAAATTAAATGCGTCTGGCAGACTGAGATCCAACAGAATGACGGACATAGTAAACAAACTTGTTGGAACTCTGCAGGAACATTTAAATGCTGTTTAATGTGCACAGCATTTAATTAGCTATCTAACTGCAAACTGATGTTCGCTCTGCTCTTTTCCCTGGTGTATAATTGTTTGGTTTCTCATTCAACAAGCTGAGGTTCAGGACAAGATGTGTTCATGTTAGTAAGTTAGACGGGGAAACTTTAACAGGAAGTTAAGTCTGTGGCTCTAGAGTTGTGTCGCAGGCTGCTATCTTGTGTATATACATTTGAAGTTTCTAATGTTCTTTTGTCAAACCTATCTCTAAATTAGCCTCTATGTTAGTCAGCCTGTTGGTGGGGCACTGGCCATGTAATGATAAGGAGCAGAGACGGACTCATTAATTACAGATTATTTCACATAAGCCACATTTTGACCAAAAATACTTGGAACTTTTAATCTCAGGAACTTTTTTGCAAGGAGCTCAACAGCTCCCGCAGACTATTGTTCCTGCATTTTCACCTCAGTCTAAAGTGGACCAGTGAAGGTTGAATAATTCACCTGCTGACCCATCAACAACAGATGGCTACAACAAGCTGTTCCACTGTGTTGGTGTTTCATCATTTTGTTGGTATTATCACTCAACAGGATATCCCTGAATAAACTTTATTATTAGGGAGCGCCTTTTCCAATTCCCTCTGAATTTCCACTTCAGTGACAATATTCGAGATGGCCTGGACTTAGTCATCGGACATTCAGCTCCACAATGTTGATGTGAAGAACAGAAGATAAAAACTGTATAAGCAACAACATGTTTTTTAAAATGGTGCCTGAAATAAAATACTGAAGAACTCAACCAACCTACCTGCAAGCCCCACCTCAGGTTCTGGTACTTTAGTGAAGTACTACCCCCCCAAGCAGGGACTTTTTTGGGGGGGTAGTTCGCCTGAAACTTAATTTTGACAATGGTTCCTGTAGTGGAAATGCAAGGAGTTCCTGCAAAGGTTCCTAGTTCAGCTCACTGCTGGTAGGATCTCCATATTCTTACTGACTCTAATGTGATAATAACACACAAAGTTCATTCACACTCACAGAATTAGACCTATTGTCCCCTCAGCAGGTTACACAGGTGATTCAGGAAGAGTTGTGGTATGATGAGAGATCTAGTTGGTTCACTTAAGGGGTTGACATTTTCTAACACAGTATGGCCCTGGCATTCTCTAATAGTTTTATTCCAGTTCCTGTTGTCAGGACAGTTAACCTGAAAAGACTAAATCAAATCCCCCCTTAATGTTTCTTTTTTTCCTGTGAAGCATTTTGAGTTCAAGCTGTGAAAATGCTTCATAGTAGGAGACACTTTTACTTTTTCCCCACATGTGGCTGCTTAAATCCTCAGTCTCTGTGTCATTATATGATGGTATATTGTGGCCCTTGGGGCACTGGGCTATTTCGCAGGGAATCATTCCTCTACCATGACCCATTTGGAGCGTATCCATCTGACTGCCTGCTGAAACCAGAGCGTTTTTCTATAATGCAGTCTACCAGCTTATTCTACCCTTTCCAGAAATGTGTTGATAGATTTAAAAGCTATTTCACTGACGAGCTAAAACTTCTGCAAAGAGGGTTTAGACCTCTAAACAGTTTCTATCTACTATCTGTCTGGCTGCAATCTCTCTTGGTTACAAAAAGATAATTTGCACTAACGCTTACTTTGTGAAATCTCATTGGTTGCAGGAGATGACCGGATAATGAGCTAATTGTCTTGTGAAAGAGCCGAAATTTATTTTATTGCTAAATGGATTGCAGAGGAGCCAGTAGGTGAGAGACGGATCCATTACATCGCTACACCCTCTGCAGTCCACAGTGCCCAACTAATGGAGGTGTCTGTAAAATGTATGGATCCATCTTTCATGGGCTTTATGTGACCGGGGAAAGATGCAGTTCCTCGACTAGTCATTGAGGCTCCTACCCGCCCGCATTACCACATGTGTAGGAGTTCCTGTTGTGCCAGCTATTCCACTGGGCTCCAGTTGTAGTGAATCAATATCTTTGGCAGTATCTAATTCCTCTTGTCTGTTTTTGTCTTTGCTCACAAAACTCCTGGGAGCTGGAAAACCCAGACAGACACTGCATCTGTCGTAAATGGATCAGATAGACATCCACTCTGTATCGTTGTCCTGTTTCCTTGTAAAGTTGCACTGTGAAACATGATGAACAAAGCAAGAGTAACTTTTCCCAAGGTCCTGCACACCTTTTCGACATCAATCAGCATTGTTACCTTCGAGGTTTGACGGAAAAAGATGGGGAATACTCGAGATGACTTAACTTCTCCGAGGTATCTTACCTAATCCTCTGACAACTGATTAAAGATGATTTATGTCTCTCTCACCTTTGATGAAGCAATATCACATCAAATTAATGGAGGCGTTTCACAGAGTTGATTAAAGTTTTTGTGGCTAACTCTAAAGAGGAAAATATTTTTGCAGGCCAATGTTTTTTGCTCACAGTTAAATTGTGAAGGTTAGCTCATGATGCAATTGAAAATCTCAACTGAATAAACAGAGTAATGTTTTCTAGCCAGTAGGGGATATAGCACTATCTTCCCCAAAAGAAAAAAATATAGCCTTAATGATCATGTTATACATCATGAGCCCCATGACAAAGTACTTGTTGAAATTTACTTTCTCTGCAGAGATGATAGATTCACTGTCTTCTCAGGCTGCCTGGCATCACCAGACCAGTTCACATTTGCGAATGGGTCTGGAAACTTTCTGTTTATTTTCGATTTTCCAAGGAGCCTCTTCAATTGTCACACACCAAAACGCCTCTGGACGCAACTGTAAGACCTACAACTAATCAGAGCAATGGAGCATGAGACAAAGCGCAGAGCAACAGAAACATGTCTGGACACAAGACAGTTGTTTGTGGAGAAAATACACTGTCCAGTTCATTTGATACAGTCACGATAGCAGATTCAATTGACCTTTTCACATCAGCGGGAGCCATTTGTTTGTTGACAAAAATGTTCAGTGACGCTCCTCTGTCAGTCATCACATTAAATCCACCCTATTTCAGATGAATGGTTGTTATCGACCTGTTTCTGCACAGATGGAAATCCAGCAGTGAGACGCATCTGTGAGAGACAGCAAGAGTTATTTCATTGTTCATACCATGGACATTATAAACCGTGTTCCTCCATCTGTAGGAACAAAGGTTTAGGGTCACAAGAAATAACAGAACGAATCAGTGCAGAAACACAACACTTGGTCCTGCAATGGTTAAATTGAACACGTTCTCTTGTCTTGGTAACCTGTCAGTTCAGTGTTTTGGTCCAGTGTGTCTGCAGGAGGACTCAGAAACTGAAGGTCGTCCTCTGCACAGCTGGACTCTGAGAAGATCATATCAACAACCACTGAACCATAAAAGTGCAGGTTCATTCATTACAGGATTCTTGACCTTGAAGGAAAATTTGATCTCATGCTGTTTTGCACTGTTCTAACTCACCTTTGTAGCATCTGTATGTTTGTTTTCGCCTGATGTTTGCTGTGTGGCATTTGTGTTTGCTCTATTTTTATGCTTCCACTTTATTGCCATCCATCACTCAGCAGACGCTGCAGGGAAGATGCCCTAATGTCAAGCATATGTACGAGGAAACAATTGATGGATAACTGCTTGAAATTCAGACAATTAGTGTTTGACAGTGGCTCGTAAAAAGGCTTTATGGGTACTGGAGCAGCAACGACTGAGAGGAAACTGCAAGTGTCTGCAAGTTATTTGGATTTGAAATTAAACAGCATCTGGGATTAAAGTACCGAATCTCAATTTTAATGCAAAGTAGTACACATGCATATCTACACTGACAGGGTACCAGTGATTATAGCATGATTGGATACTCAACTTGCAATGCAAACCAAGTTTTAGTATCTTGAGTGATAAATAAAATGTATTATTATTGGTATAATTTGGGCAGCTGTGGTTGGTTTATACTGAAAAAATAGTTAAGATAAAGAGCTGCAGATAATTTGAGGTACGACATTTGGTGGTATGGTGTCTAAGTATGAAAAATAAAGGATTCATAACAAGTAACGTTATCGTGAAGCTAATAAACCAGAATAAAACCAAGACATCAGAAACATTAATTGCTTAAAAGTCACCAGTTTTGCATGAAACAAGAATTCAGGTTTCTCAAGACCATTGTAGTGGATTAGAGAAAATATGTGTTATAGTTAACCCCTCAAAGACAATTAGTAACCATGTTGACAAAAAACAGCTAAATGTCGAATACTGTGAATTAGTACGGAGCCAATATGACACATCTGTCCTAATTTATTTCGACTGCACTGCAACAATTTTTTATGCCACATTGTTTGAGATTGACGGATGAACTTTCTATGCAACCTTTAATTTCAGTTCCACATAAATATACATTTCCAGAGACTTGAAATGTTCTTCAAACATGTCAGTAATTCATTACACTCAAAGTTATACCATCGGTGGGTGGGAGTCTCAGTTGGATGTGTGGGAAGCTCAAACATCCATGGTTTCAATCAGCTGCCGAAGAATGTTGCATAGCTGATGACGGCTCTTAAAGAAATCTAACCTGAAAAATAGAAATAATTAAATAAAATGTCATGTTTTGCATCTGACTCTCACATCTAAGACGTCAGAGACTCCCAGCTGCACTTGAACGCACTCCAGGCAAATCATGTTTAACTCCATCATCATGCAACAATAACGCAACTATGACACAGAGTAAAAACAGATCAACAACAGATTTGTGTCATGTAACATTTTATCAAAAATAACTGATAACATCAGTGATAACTGACTGAATAAACACGAGGATGTTTTAACTGTGATTCCACATGTTTTCTGACAGAACATTAGACTGTTCATCTTTATTATTTTTCACATGAAGATGCATGGGGTCATACCATCACAGCTGATTCTTCAGACACTTGAAATAAAGAGATATTTTACATTTTTCATGTCTGCTTATGCAGCGAGTTCATGAACATCTAAGATAATAACCTTTTTTTTAATGTCTTCTCTCTAAGAAGCTTGTTTTTAATGTTTGACTCTTGAACAGTTCTGATGAACCAGGCTCCCATTCAAAACCTTAAGATTAACAATGAAGAAACAAACATAAATTCATTGGGCAGAGATTCCTAATTTAAGATGCCCTTGATATGTGAAATCATGAAAACCAGTCTAGTGGCAGTTGCAAGCATCTCATCTGTGACACGATAATTAAATAGACAAAATTATTTTCCAACAGGATAAACTTGTTAAATTATTTCAAGAAATGTATTAATAAATAGCTGTTTGTTCTTTGTTTTAGCAACTGGTGAAAAGCTTTAAAGCAAAGCTTTACAAAAATAATCTTCATCAAATGTCTCATATCATGACTTTAAGTTTTTCTCTCAGTGTGGTGTCTGTCAGCTTTTGAACAGATTTTGTACATGTTTCAAATTCCAGTCATGCGAGGTAGTACCTCAAGGAATCCTAAATGTTTTTCATGCTCTAATCCTGTGTTATTGCTGGAGCGTCTCTTTCTGTGAAATATATCATGTATGTCACAAAGTATTTGGAGTTTTGGTCAAATCCTTCACAAAAGCGTACAGAAGCTGAAACTGCTCCAACTGCCACTTTACTTTGTCCTTGAATTGAAGCTGATCCTGCTTTTGCTGTCACACCTTATTGACTCCAAAACAGTCTTTTACACGGCCTGAGAGTAGCCATATATACGATTTAATATTGAAACCCATTTGTTTTACAACTTTATAACCTGTTTTATATGTTGACATTTATGTCTCATCTTCTTTAGAGCACTTGACAATTTAAAAACTCACAAATAGTGTCTTCGTTTACTCACTTTAACAATTCAAGTGTGCTTGTAAAGCTGTGTAGTGTAATTAAAAGGTAACTTTGAGTAGGGAGTGCAGAGAGAGAAAATAAATGTGTTCAGCGATCACCATTTGTTCTGGAATTAACTATTATCATTCATCTTAATGACAACTGATGCAGGGAGTTAATGATCGAGGAGTCTGACTGATAGATGTGACACTGTGGTTTCCCCTGCAGCAGCACGGTGCAGGTTTATGACTCAAGGGTCGAGCCCCAAAATAAAAATTTTCATACAAATAATATATATATATATATATATATATATATATATATATATATATAAAGTGGGCACTGAGTTTATAGCTGAAGTCTGTGCGTCAATTATCAATGGATTTACATACCTAGCAAATTAATCTTTGAATGAATACTGATGATGCACTCTCTGAGGTGTTGCAGCACTGGGACGTGCACTTCACGTACATGTGTAGTGTTATTTCAGTACATGTATATAATACGCATGCATATTTATCTGGTCCTCTTAGAGACGTCCTGCTGTTTGCTTTCAGACACAAGAGTGAGGGAGCCGTAACTGCCAGACTTTAAAAGCACTGGCCTTTCATCAATCAAATGACATGTGACTTTGAAGAGAGCATCCTCATGTCTTCAAAGCGAAGCCATGGAGGGAGAGAGAGGGAAGACAAAGAGAGAGCGTATCGATAAATGTAGGGCGACTGCTCCTCTGCCAATTAAATGGAGAAGAGGACTGTCACAGGTCGATGTGGAGCCTTTTTATTGGTCATTATGTGATGCATCAAAGTTCACACATATTTTCAAATAAGCTGTAAATACCTTGAGTATTCTCATCGACTGCCATTAAATAGTCCCTAATGCAGGATGAAGAGATGATGGTAATGATTTCTGTGTTGAACATTGAAATCATCATCATCAAAACTGGCCGATCAACTGTTATTAAGCGATTATATCTCTGGGGCTCGGTACAATTTTATTTATATATATAATATGCAGGTTATGAAGTTGTCTTCTTTTTCTTCACTCCTCTTTAGTCACAAGCACATGTGCTGCTATCTCTCTTAATCCAATCACAACCTGACATGCTCATGTCAAAACTGTAATCTGTCAAACGTCCTCCCATCTCCTGTTATTCAGTTTTCATTTCAGCACTGTAATTACCCACCTCCACCTCCACCACCTCGGATACCTGGTCATCCCCCATCACACCTTGCAACCAGGGGCGGATCTTTCATCTTTTGAAGCATTTGAATGTTTATGACGTGGCTTATGTTCTTCAGTGCATCTCTGACCATCCTTCTATCTGCTCTATTATTATAGTATATGTCCCACATAACTCTGAATCAACAGCTCATTATTGTTTCCTTTCTGAAGAATGACAGGACAACAGTTTTTTCTCCATTGCGCTTCACTGAGGGATTGTTTTGACTGGCAGCTCTCTATGGCAGATTTTTTGACAGCTGCTGACTTCATCTTTATTGTGGCGTTTAGAAGTTTGTTTTGTCCTTTTTTCCAGGCTCCTTTTTTGTGCCGTCTGGATTTTTTTTCTTTGTCTGCTCGAAACTATTTTGTCTTCATGACTGACGGCAGGAGGCCCGAACATCATTGAAAGCATCGGCCAGCGCTCTTCGCTCGTCTCTGATGAATCCTCAAGTCAGATTCTGACTCACTGTATAATGGATGAGCCTGATGAATGACACGAGGGGAATGTTTAAGCTGCCGTCGTCAATTTACTTATAACATCACCTGATGATCCTGTTCACATTGCACAGTTTGGATATTGGAGCACAAAGTTACACCTACATGATTTGCATTGTTTTTATTGATCTTAAACATAAACCCTACACCCACTCCTCTGTGCCTGTGACTACACCTCTGCATATTTTTAAACATAAAAACAACATGAATTTTCTCAAATTACTTTCTATGGGATGCCATTCCAGCCAGGGCTATAGTAATTACCTGTGTGCCTATCATTGTTCATCCAATATCTTTTCATACTGTGCTGTGACACATTTAATGGGTATAGTAAAAACAGTTTTTATTGCTCTTCTGCAGGATAAGATTAGTATTTGATGTGCCGTATGGTTAGAGCCTGTTCTTGAGGGATGGGTTGAAGGAGTCTCTTTATTGACTCTAAATAAATCAATTTTCACTTGTCCATCACTTTTTTTTATCAGGAAAATGAAAAGAGAGAAAAGGAGCCAAAAGGTTGGATGTAAAGGTGAGTGTGTGTGTGTGTGTGTGTGTGTGTGTGTGTGTGTGTGTGTGTGTGTGTGTAGCTGCCTATGGATGTTTGATTTGATGATTTATGACTGTATGGAGATGAGGTGTACGGTATCAAGCGACATGTACCTGGTGATAGCGCTCTTTGTTTCTATGGTCTCTGCCACAGCTCTTGTGATTTGAGGTGTTTCTTAAAAAACATACACACACACACACACACACACACACATACATCATGGAGGATTACATTTTTCTTTTTTGTTCTTTTTATTTTCCTGATGAAAATATGTGAAGTGAAAAGTCATTGTGGACAGACTAATCAATGTCTAACCCTAACCTTAACCTTTGTGCCTCATTAGGATCGTATTTTGTCCCCCATGAGGTCTACTGGTTTAGACAAGGTCAGTGTTTATGCTGGAAAAGGTCCTAAAGAGGCAACAGAAAGTGAGTACACACAGACACACACACAGACACACACACACAACAGCAAACACGCAAACGCTGCCACAGCTCTACGCTGAGCCGCCATGGCCAGTCAGCAGAAACGCTTCATGATCCCAGCTCGTCCAAGGGGAGCTGGAGGGCAGGAGGGGGATGAGCAGTGAGCGACAGCGACAGGAAGAGGCTAACTAGCCAGCTCTTCCTTCTTCCTGCTGACCAGCTGTGGGACCTCAGAGCTCTTCCACTTAATTACCGAACACCTCTGTGACTCGATAATCATGAACACGCTGGTGAATAGGCCGCTGTGTACAAAGATCTACTTGAATGCTTCTCCTGCTCTCAACAGTGATAATGAGAATAGTCAAAGGTTGTACTAGAGCCAACAAGGACACCTACACTACACTACTACAGTAAAAAACCCTGATGACGAGTGAACACAATCCAACCCCCCCTTTGAACCATTGTGAGGCACATGTTGAGTCCAGATTATTATTCAGCAGCTTGGGTCTTAATAGGTCAAATATTAAATTGCACACACTGTTCTCTGGTTCCTCTACACTGAGTCCAACCACAATCATTTACAGTTGGGTCTCAAGCAGCTTCACCGGTGATGAAGTTCCGTCATCAAGGCCTAATCGATTGTATTTTCGGGAAGTTTGAGTTTGTTAGTCTCTGCTTCCACATTTTTCTTCATCAGGCTGGAGATTTAAAAAAGTGGCTCAAAGTCACAAAGCCACTTCTCAAATGTGTTGGTTCCCACTTCCACAGGTAATTCACTCAGGATCAATAAAGAATCTATCCCTCTATTTATCCATCTGTCTATTCATCCATGTTTCTAGTAAAATCAAACGATTTCCCTCTGTAGCATGTTTCCATCATCACACTATCTGCGTGTGGTCATATTTCTTGTTTTTATACAGCAGGGTGAACATGCTTGTTTTATCAGAGCTCAGACCAATGCAAGCTGGGCCACAGGCATCATAGAACACCAGAAAATATTTCTCTGACAGTGAAAAATATGGAGAATTAAATGTCAAAACACCTGAAGATAGTCCCAAAACACAAATGTTTACAGGTTCTCAAATGATTCCTATTTTGTCTGTTGGTTTTAAAACTCTTGTGTCTGCGGTGTTTTCTCAATTTAAGGCAGTCGTAGGTGGTGCCTGTGGACCACTAGTTTTTTTCCTCGCTGCATTCCTGAAGGTATCGGAGAAAAAAAAAAACAAACATGCTACTTGCCGGAATGTTGCAACTCAACAAAGACAAAACAGTGAATGAATCCATCAGAATTACCGGTTCCCCAGTGATCACACTGCCTGAAGCTATGTTTTTGCCTTTGTCTGAGCCGGCGAGGAAGCAAAGTGAAAATAAACCCCACAGGCCGAGGCCCGTCTTCCTCATCTGTTTGTGTTTTTTAATAACACTATGTGGATTCTACGGGGATTCAATGCTTTTTAACTAGATCTGAAGCCAGAGACATATTTGTACTGTACGTTGAAAAATCATCCATGTGTGGGATTTTTTTTTTCCTTGTTATCTTTCACAAACCATCTGGCTGTGAATGAGTAAAATAGGAGCTGCAGGTTTACCGGCTGAACGTCCACTTTGGTGGACAGAAAACTGATAAGGACGAGCTCATTGGGTAAATACATGGCTGATGATGTGGCAGCTTTGGAGGTTGTTTGGACCAGAACACCAATCAGTATTTTCCTGTTTGATTATTCATCAGTAAACATTCTTCTCCTGCCTGTCGATGCTGCTGCCTTGGTAATGGATGCTTTTATCAAGGCTGATTAGATTAATTGTAGGGGATGAAGACACATTTTCTGGCAGTGCACCCTCAAGGGTAGTAGGAAGAAGGATCAGTCAATGAAACATGTTCATCCGCCGCCTCATAATACATTGCTGATTGTTTGAGGTGTGGAGCAGGAAGAGATTTATATGGATGTAAGAGAGACAAAGGCTTTATCTCCAATCTCTATTATGTCTCACACACACAAATCCAGGGACTACGTGTTTGCATCCTCTCTGGAAGGAAATGGAAAGAAAAGACTAATTTCAGTGTCTCAACAACTGCTGTTTCCTGACAGCACAAAACAAAAAGTGAATTTGTGTTCCACTCATCAATTGACTTCTGATGATAACAACAATTGCCCACTCTGAAGGACTGCTGTCTCCTCATGGGGAGAAATTCACTGTAATTAAATTGAACAATATCCAGAACCTGCAAAATGTATTTACTGCAATAATTCAGACAATGGCATGTTGTTGCAAAGTTTGATACTGCAGAGATTTTCTGTTGTGGGTGAAGTAATCTCATTGTATAGAAGCGTTTTAACTCTAATGTTGATTCGTTGAAATGTCTTCAAACTACTAGACCTGTGCTATATGATTTTTCTTGATTTGCGTTCTTACATTATCTAAGAGGTTTCAACAATCTTCAAACATATAAAAAAAACACTCAATTTTAACGCGACTTTTCATGTTGGTCGACTTGTTTTGTGCCATATCTACTTTACCTGTGAATGTTCTCGTCTCTGCTATAACTTCACGGGCAAACGATGTGTGATAAAGGAGAAATACACTGCGAGCCAGTTGACCAGCCAGTTGTTTTTTTTCCTTTTGCTGTATTTGTATTGGTCACTTGTAATGGATCACTGTTATTCATTGCCATTTGCTGTGTAACGTCATTCATTTCTTTGATTAAAGCTTTCGTACAAAGTTATAGAAATGACTTTCAATTGCATATATTTAACAATGTTTACACTGAACACATTCAGCAGCCTTCACTTTTAAGCTAATTTAGAAGTATAAAAATGTAAAAGTGGTCTCTGACATTAGTTCACACCGACACATCTCAGTGGTCAGTCCAGGTCCATCCACGTCACAGAGAGAGCATTTCAGTTGTTAGTTCATGTTGCTGTGAGAAGAGTCTGATCTTTTCAATGCTAACTGCATTTCTTACCTCACATGGTAATAATCTCAAAGTCATAATGCAACCAAAGCACTTGTGGTTACTTAGTCAGTGATAACTGGAAGACGTATCAGGAGACTGATGTCTGAAACAGAAACAGAAGCCTTTAATGATGCTCAGTGAACAGCAATTCTGAAAAGATCCTTCCTGATAATCAAATATTTACCTACTTACATACTTAAACACATATTTACTGCATGGCCAAACAAGGTTATTCGTCATTCTACATCACATCCATACATGTGTGAAGACTTCACTGAGCATAGCGCTCATACCCAGAACACTTTATCATGTCCGACTTATCTCATGTTGAAACTCAATTACCTCTTTCCCACTAAGAGAGACTAACTGACCATAAGACCCTGAGACACAGGCTGTTTGTCGTGGCTTTCTACCTTATCAGTACCTTCACAGCTATCCTGCACACAGACAGTAAACTGTTGTTTATAGTGAGAGGTATGTGAGTGTGACCTGTACACAGACATTCCCTGAATAAAAAGAAAATAATCCTTGGTGCGGAAACTGGATCCTTTTACATTATGGTTGTATTTTATCCTGTCATGAAAACCAGTGTCTTTATGCTGGTTTAGTGGTCGGTAAGTGACGGATCAGAGCAGCGGGAAAAGGAATCTATAAAAACGAATTGTATGTTTACATTGCTGGCTGTTTGATTGACATGGATAAATAACATGTCATGTACATGTTATTTATCCATGTCAATGTTACATATGATATATCAGAGTAGCTGTGTATGTACTAGTCTTAGCTCTGTGTGCAACAACATGTCTTACGATGTACTGTAATGATATGCAGCGACTTTGAATTAGTTTATTAGATCTACAGGAGTTGTTTACTTTCAATATTCTCCAGTTGCATATCCATACCAAATGCAAACTAGTGCCAATTAAACTATAAATGAAGTCAGCTGTGACCATATGGTTAAGGTTCAGGAAATACTCCTGACCGAAAATATCAATTACAAGCATCAGAAATATCATAAATGCATAGTGGGGCATCGGCAAGTACATAAATCTATATGCCCTAAAGAGTACTATGTAAAGATAAAACTGCAATTTTCTCTCTATTGGAAATCACTTTTTCTTCGCTGCTCCAATACTGCTGGTGTTAGAGTGATTTTTGCTAGTGCAGTGCAGCCAGAGCAGCTAAAATGTCAGCAAATTGATAATATCTCGTGCTGGAAATTCCCACAAGTAAGAAGGTGAACATGCACCATATGCAAGACTTTTGTTTGTAAAGTAAAACACTAGGAAAAGGCCACACAACAATGACAGCAACGATCACTTCCATACAGGGTGAGTAGCGTACAACTGTTAAAATACATTAAAGTCATTATTTTTTACATGCACTGGTATCAGATCAGTACTCGACATGGGCTAATATACACGAGTTCAGGTATCAGAATCAATATTAGTTAAGTTAAATTGACTGACTACTGATCCATCAATGTTAAAAACAAACACAAATGCACCATGCATCATTATGCTAATCTTGCATTTGCACTAAATGTTTTAACCTGCCTTGTGTAAGTGCATAGTTTTACTGTAAATACAAAATGGTTTCCTGACACTTCATTGCAGTCGTTTCACACTAACACGTTTCGCGCTGGCTCCAGGTAAATTTATATGATAGATTGCTCTCGGTTTAGATGATCCAAATTTGTGCTGATGTAGTTTCACTTGCCTGGTATTGCTGATGTTGTCTGTGGGTGAGGAGGATGTGTAACGACACACATGCACACACACCCACACTCGGCAGGGTCAAAAAGCCATCCACTACTAGGAGGCAGTTTTGCAATCCATGCATTTTATTGTGCCTGCTGCGTGTTTCCATGATTAAGGATACAGTTGTACAAAAATCCTATGAGGTTTCTCTTTCCATGTAAATGATCAGATGTCAGTTTATACACATCCCACCAAATGGAACTAATACACAGTGTTAGGCAAATATAAACTGGTGAGCCAATTTGTTTTTAGAATAAAGATGTGCCAAATTGTGTAATTTCTCACTTGAATGGAAATTGTGTGGCACTTTATTTAGATTTAATGACCTTACACACACAGTACAGTGGTTGTTTTAATCCCATGGCAACAAGGTAATATATCCTTACAAACATCCAAAAGAGATATTTCCTGTTTTTCTATTTATTATACATACATTTATACATTTCATACTTACCAGTCTTCTACTCTCTCTCCCTGCCTCAGTGTAACTTCTCCCCTTCCTCCTCTCCTGTTGAAAGCTTGATCACTGTGAGGGAAACTGTTCCCAGCTTCTCCTTCAACTGGGTGGTTTACAACCAATAGGTCTTAAAATGGCTTCATTTCCCATCAGCACCTCCCGCCTGAGGGAGCATTTAGTGGAGCTAAAGGCCAATCAGGAGTCCAAGAGATCAGTAAAACCTTGGCCTGAAATCAATCCTCAGAGTTCATGAGCTCATGACTCTGGGGCACAAGGGGAATCAACTTCCTACTGATACATTCATTTTAACCAGGGTCCCTTCAGAAGGATCAATAACCTCCAATGAGTCGATATCCATTAAAAGGCACATGATGTGACATAAATACCTCCCTTAGTAAAATACTTTATTTCCCTTCATCTTCCAGGCAGAATCCTGTATTTTTGTCTCACTAAATCTGCCAGTCACGAGAAGTAGAAAAATTCTAGATAGATTTTAAACTGTTGAGTTGTGGGCTTCAGCTTCAATTCAGGACTATTTCCTTTACTTGGTATATTTGTTTTGTCTTTAATGGGAAAATAGGTTCAAACATGTAGCTGTGAGCTTGCAGATGTAGATAAAAAAATAAGGGAACACTGTATGTGAGACTCCTACCTGTTGCTTTAACTGTATGGTAAATAATTAATGCACCCCACAGTGGATTCAAAGCATTTGGCTGTGGGGTTCAGATCAAATTGACAGAAACTGTATCAGAAGGTACGCTCTGGCTTTAAAATGGAAATTAAATTTCATGATCAGAGGTGGAGAATTGCTCTGTAATATGCTGCAGGAAATTCCACCACCACCTCGGGCAAGCCACTAATTGACTTCAGCACACCTCCGACCAGACCTGAATCCACCATTCAACTTGTTTAACATACATGTAAACACAACACGTTGTTGACATTTGTAAAATCTGCACGTCTGCTTCTCTGTGAGGGTCTACCACTGACGGGTACCCATAATACCCTTGTGTGCGTTAGTCCACAGAGGCGTAATTCTAGCATCACTGTAATTATATGTTCATCTGTGATTCAGAGCCAGTTCAATGTGATTTGATTCAGATATGATGATGATGGTGATTTAGATTTATTTTAAATGAAGACTAAACATCATGATCACTTTTGAACAACCGCATTTTTAATTTTAATCCTCTGGGTACTCACAGTGATTGAATAATCCCATGAGAATGGATTTATGCACTGAAAATATTAAGTGTGACTGTGGAAGGACACAAACTTAGTCACAGCAACTGTCATTGTAGCCGGAGTGACTGACAGGCTCCACCACTGCTAAGCCCGATCCATGACACACTGGAAATCTCAGTAACTTGTTTTAGTGTTTACCCTGAAGAATGACCTGCAACATGACAGGACATCAACAGATCACCCTGTCTGCTACAATAATGATGGTAAGGACTAACCTTCAGGTAGGGATATGAAACATGATCCTTTTTGTACATAGTCTTGATTCATTCGCAAAACATTATCCTACTTTAATCATCTTTACTGTTTAACTCCTGCAGCGTCAAGTTGACTTGATATCATTTCAGGCCCCTTAATGACTTGCTCAGTGTCTGTGTCACAGCTCAATATAGAATCAATCATTCATGAGGAATAATTTTCTGGAACAGCATGGTGCCGCATGTTGAATTGGCTCTTGGACAAATCAAACTCAAACCGCGGCAACCAGCTGAGACCGATCAGATGAGAGTTGTCTCTCATTGGTGCATTCTGGGTCATTATTGGCGACAACCCAGACGTTGTCCTAGCCATGACCCTGTTATGATAATCTCCTCTTGACTCGCAGGCTTAAAGACAGATTTCAACTGTGACTCTGTTAATGAGACACAGCTTCATAGAGCTAAAGTGGTGCTATGCCTGGGTCATTCTATTAGTTTCTGACAGATGATGTCATCTGAATGTCAGTGCGACAAAATGCATTTTAAAATCCTGATTTATTCATTCATTTTGAATGAATCATACCAACAAGATTTATATGTACCATAGAATGGACAAGTTACACACATTTAAAAAAAGTGGTGTACTAATATCAAGGCATTTGTTTTAACATGTGCAATTAGCTGCATCATTGTATTGCTCTGGATAATTTAACCTTTTAACAAATGAGATTGAAGAACCATTTACAACTCTATTACTGAAGTTCAAAGGACTAATAAGAGTTGGCCGAAGGATGGAATGAAAACGTGGGACAGAAGAACTTCTTGTAGATGATTTAACTGTACACTTCTATATGGGTTGACTGAAATGCACAAAAAATAACACTGTGCATTGAAAGTTTATCTTATTATTGAAATTCAATTTCTGATTCACATCCATTGTACATCTGAATACACCAAAGTAAGAAACAAAACAAAAACCAGCTTGGGTCAACCCTGAGGCTTTGGTCCATTTACAAATCTGATAATGCAAAAAGAAGGACGCATCACATGCAGCATGAAGCCATCAACAAATCTGCCACTGCTAAAACACACAGCACTTATAAAGCCGGCTCCTATGAGAGGAATGTTTTAAATATATTAACACTCCAAACGTACTCTGTCACATTCTTAAGATTATGATACAGGTCAGTAAACACTGTGTGTAAGTACATGTAATAAAACATCAGAAGATTCTTGGAGTTCGTAGCGTATATTCTGCATTATCATAATTATTGAATAGCAAACACATGCTAATGCTGCTGAATGGCACAAGAATAACACCATACAATGTTCCTTTCAGTTATTTATTTAATACATTTCCACATCCTCTGAACATTATGCCTCTGCAAAAATATATTCCAAAGTACAAAAAACAAAATAAAAACAACTTCACTGAGTCTTTACCCTATTTACATATTATAGCATCTGATTTCATGGCATCAAGAGAGAAGAAGCATCATATACAGCATGAAGCAGTCAACTAATCTGTCTCGACAGAAACACACGGCACGAACACAGCAAACTCCTGAGCCAGCAGCTTGATCATTGTTCTCAAATCTTTCGAGAGCAATCATTCAAAATGTCCTCCATCACATTGTAATGATGATACAGGTCAGTAAACACATGTCTTGCTGTCAGGTCTAACAGGTGTCAGTGTTCTTCACGCAGATGGACGGCCATCCATTACCACAGTTATGATTGGACCATCCAACTGCAAAAGAAAACATTTGTTCATTAATATTGTGTGCTGAAATCTCAAATATTGAACTGCTCTTTGTAGTCGCTGAAAACAAGCACAGAATCGACGGCTGGTGGCTGACTTACCCCTGACATTAACGTAGAGGCACGGGTATCGGCTGGCAGTGTGCTGAGCACTCCAGAAGTTGTAGTTGAAGGGGCTCTGGTCCACCCACCTCCAGCCCTGGACACCACAACATGAAGTTTAACAACCAGCAGACTTTCATCAGACTGGTATGTTCATGTAGCCGAACTGTGAAGGTAAATCATGTGCTGCAGGCAGTTTGATGGTTAGATGTGTGGTGGATACCTGGAAATAGAATCCTCCCATCCAGGCAAGGGAGCCTCCTCCCCTACTGGTCAGCTGCTGCAGGAAACTGTACTCAAACAAATCATGGGCAGAAGCCAAGGTGGCTCCCAGACTATTGCAATAGGCCTGAAAATGACACACACACACACACACACACACACATTATAAACTTAAAAACTGAGGTTTGACTCTTAGTAAATCTTTGAGCAAATGTTTTAAATATCTTTGAGTAAAGAATTAAAATTACCGCAGCACTGGTCCAGGATCTGCCAGCGCTCACATACAGATAGCAGCTACTCTTGTATCTGATCCAACCAGCAGGACAAGCAAAGAAGCGACCTACAGAGCAGAGAGGAGCAATGTGACGTCATTAGATTGTAGAGACAGAGTCTGTTTTCAATGTTTCTTTTAAAGACAACCAACCTTCCACTGATAAAGCCTCTCCAGCAGACAACATCTCAGGCTCTTCTGCTAAAGATGAAAAACATGATCATTATCTTTCACTAATAAACACAGAATATAATTACTCATTCATTCATTCATCTTTTTACCTTCAGGAACCAGCACTCCAGCTTCATTTTCTACCACTGAGACAGAAACAGGAAACAGGAGGTCTGCTACAGTCTCATCAGTCAAACACACAGTTGGTCGTTCAGGTTGTTTCTATGTGAGAGCAGCTTACCATGGTTTTCCTGCAGCAGCTCCTGTGTTCCTTGAATTGGTTCAACAGCTTCAACTAAGCAGAGAACAAAAGGAAATGTTGCAAATAACAAGGTAACAATCATCAGCACCTGATTCTTAATGCTTCATCTGCTTAAAGATATTGTTCATATTATGATAATAATGTATTTTTATTACATTGTGCAGCAAGTCTTTAATTTAATTCTGATGACACATGAAGCTGCACAACTGTTTCTGAAACCGTGTGAAAAGTGAATCTGACCTGCTGCTGCTGTGACAGCAAGAACACCGCTGAGCACAACAGTGAGGAAGAGGACGGCCTTCATGATGAAGATGTTGAGGACGATGAAGATTGATGAAGAGACTTAACGTCTGGAGGGAGGGAGACCAGATCAATCCAGTTAACAAGTAGGAAGTAGAATTGTCTTCTATGGAGTGAGAAGGAGAGAGCAGGAGTCTTACCTGTGTGGTAGATGTGTGTTGAGGTTCTTCAGGTATCAGCTGATGCTGCAGTGATGATGAGGAGGAGGAGGCTGCTCTGCTCTTTATATACAAACCTGAACCACAGGTAGAGCACAGAGCTGCACTTTGATCTAAATGTGACTTTGTTTGTGTTGGTCTCTTATCTCTTGAAGACCTTGAATAAAATAAAAATAATAAAACGTGAAGCCAAAACAGGAATAGTGTTATCAATTATAATGACTAAACTGATATGACCGGAATAGTAGTAAATTGATAAAACATTAATGTGGCTGTGACCCAGATCTGACAGCTCTCACTGAAACATGTGATTGACAAAAAGTACACAATTACTTTAGCAAGGCATTTGTACTGGGATTATACGTTACGATATTATACATTAATGTGGCTCTAATAGTGATGATAATACTCATAATTATTTTTGTAACAATAAACTTCCTTCACTATTATGTGACTGAACCAGGATTCTAACATTTCAGGAGACGAAACCACAAAATAACAAATAACCAAAAGTAGTAGAAAGTAATATCCAACAATAATACTCAATAAACAATAACATATATGTGTTAGGAAAACAACAGTATGCTAACAACTATAATAAAGCTTATTTTTAAGGTTCTTTTGAAGAGTAGATTTTTAAGAGAGGTCACATATTCTGCGGACACAGATCTTCAGCGGTGGTTTCAGAGCTGAGTGGTCCTGACTGCATTAAACAACATCTCTGCCTCTTCACTGAACTTGTCTCTCTGGATGTTTAACTGTGGATTGAAGGTCAGTGGTGTTTGGCCATTTGAACCTTTTAAAATGTAGTTTTCTCCCGTCTCACTTCTTCTGCCTCACTAGCATTTTGTATAATGACGCTCAACTCATTTCAGATACCTGCAGATGAACTCATGAATCTAATGAACCCAAGAGAGTGATGTTTGACCTGATGCGACTCAAAACATGTATACTATATTTCAACACCACAACAAACATTGGATCCTCAATGATAATAATAGTAGTTATGATAATAATACAACTTTTCAAAACACACTTACAAGGTGCTTCACAAGATGCAATTAAAAATTGAAGACAAACAATAAACACCATGGAGAGGATTGTGCAAGATGTTGTAAATAAACACTAAAGACTGGATCATGCAAAGTACAGTCGACCTTCATTGGCCACAGGAAGTTGAAGTGGGAGACAAAAACCAGCCCATGTGTGTATATACGCTGTAGTGGTCATGAAAAAAGATTAATAAAGAAAGTGAACAGTATGAATAGGTTAATATTAGAAAACAAACCCCAAAGATTCCTGTTCACTTCATTTTCTTCAGTCTTCAAAGTGTTTACAACACATTTCTTTATCATTTGTTTACTGTCGTACGTTGTTGAAACAACTCCCACAATTAAATTTTACACACCATAACAGACACACTGACCAAACTGTGAAAGTAAAACCGTTGTGGTTGTAATAACGTTAATTACCCAACAGGGCTCAACGATGACTCAGTCTTAGTTAATGTGTCAGTGTCATTAAATATAAACAACCTGATAAAATTCCAATGAAAACTGCAAAAACACATGTGTACATGAACAAACACAGTCGACCTTTAAACCCGGAAATTCAAACATGAAACAATCTACAAATCGGATTAATTTTATCCCATAAACTCTCTCACTCTAAAACTGAAGTTCTCTCATTTCTCACAGTGATCTTAAATTATAAGTTTTGTTAAAAATACAAATGTTTGTGTAATTATTTGCAACAATCTCTCAATCTTGTTCGTAGTTTGTGTAGATGAAGAACATGGTAGGTTACAGGACTCCATATTTTCTAATGTCTTTATTCATGATTGTGTTTCTATTTTTCAGTTTCTCCTCATGTAGAAGTTTTCATGTTGTGTATTCAGGAATCTTCCTCACCGTAGAAAACTGTTTCAGTACAACATCACATACAAAATAATCAAAGTCATATCCAATGACACACAACTCAATGTCTCTGCAAATCACACGGGATCAATTGAGCCCAACAGCCCTTGGTGTGGTCTGTGGTCACGTGTGATATTACAGGATGATAAGTGGATAAGAATCAAAAGCCACATGTCATAATGTCAACATGGACACACAGAGTGGATTTGAAAAAGACATTTAATTTAATGAAGGAGAAACTATTGAAGGTATTTTAGACAAGGATCATTTGGTGACAATAACCCATGGTAATGGATTCAAAGTGAGTCAGTGGACTGTCCACATGAGAGCATGCTGGGGGCTCGTTCTCCGACTGGGCTCACTGGCCAATCACAAACAAGATGATCACCTCCACCAATGAGGTCATGTTTCCTCCCCTGTCTCTTGATTTGTTTGTCGGATTATCAACAGGATTACACAAAAACTTGAGAGCAGATTTCCATGAAACTGGAAGGATGAGACATGGGCCGAGAAAAAACCATCAAATGTTGGTGCTCATCTGAACAAAGGAGTGGATCCACAGATATGTTACATTCTTTAACCTTTTGCTTTCACAGGTTTCTCAGAGAATAATTAATGGATCCTGATGACAACAGATTACATATTAAGGGGACTAGTATCTATGAGTGTTTGATATCTGGTGCAGCTTGATTAAATTCAATGCTATCGGCCCTTTTGCGCAGGTATTCCCTCTACTGTGTGTCGTTCTGCATGTTAACATTATAGAGTAATACAAAACTACTGTGCAACAGTAAGTACATGTAATAAAACATCAGAAGATTCTTGGAGTTCGTAGCGTATATTCTGCATTATCATAATTATTGAATAGCAAACACATGCTAATGTTGCTGAATGGCACAAGAATAACACTGTACAATGTTCCCTTCATTTATTTATTTAATACATTTCCACATCCTCTGAACATTATGCCTCTGCAAAAATATATTCCAAAGTACAAAAAACAAAAGAAAAACAACTTCACTGAGTCTTTAACCTATTTACATATCGTAGAATCTGATTTCATGGCATCAAGAGAGAAGAAGCATCATAAACAGCATGAAGCAGTCAACTAATCTGTCACGACAGGAACACACGGCTCCTGAGCCAGCAGCTTGATCATTGTTCCTAAATCTTTCAAGAGCAAACATTCAAAATGTCCTCCATCACATTGTAATGATTATACAAACACGTGTCCTGCTGTCAGGTCTAACAGGTGTCAGTGTTCTTCACGCAGATGGACGGCCATCCATTACCACAGTTGTTATTGGACCATCCAACTGAAACAGAAAGAATGTGTTTATTAATGCTCAGATAATACAAGCCTGATTTCACCAATATGGATGCCAGCCTTTGTTTTGTTTTTTTTAAAGCACATGTGGTGCTAGCTGATGACAAGTAAAGAATTCATGTGACTGATGGAAATATTGTCGTACCCCTGGTGTTGAGGTGGATGCACTGGTAACGGCTGACAGTGTGCTGAGCACTCCAGAAGTTGTAGTTGAAGGGGCTCTGGTCCACCCACCTCCAGCCCTGGACACACGTCACATGAAGTTTAACAACCAGCAGACTTTCATCAGACTTTTAACTGTGATGGTGAATCATCTGTTAGTGGCTGTTTAGTGTAATAACCTGGAAGTAAAGTCCTCCCATCCAGGCAAGGGTGCCTCCTCCCCTACTGGTCAGCTGCTGCAGGAAACTATAATCAAACAAATCGTGGACAGAAGCCAAGGTGGCTCCCAGACTATTGCAATTAGCCTGAAAGTGACACACACACACACACACACACACACACAGACATACACACAGACACATGCATATGTTATGTTAAGGTAATAAATTAAGTATTTGTCATTTGAACAACAGGTAAACTCAGGTTTTTGGCTGTGAGTGTATCTTTGAGTAAAGGCTTCAAATATGTTTGAGTAAAGAATTAAAATTACCGCAGCACTGGTCCAGGATCTGCCAGCGCTCACATACAGATAGCAGCTACTCTTGTATCTGATCCAACCAGCAGGACAAGCAAAGAAGCGACCTACAGAGCAGAGAGGAGCAATGTGACGTCATTAGATTGTAGAGACAGAGTCTGTTTTCAATGTTTCTTTTAAAGACAACCAACCTTCCACTGATAAAGCCTCTCCAGCAGACAACATCTCAGGCTCTTCTGCTAAAGATGAAAAACATGATCATTATCTTTCACTAATAAACACAGAATATAATTACTCATTCATTCATTCATCTTTTTACCTTCAGGAACTAGCACTCCAGCTTCATTTTCTACCACTGAGACAGAAACAGAAAACAGGAGGTCTGCTACAGTCTCATCAGTCAAACACACAGTTGGTCGTTCAGGTTGTTTCTATGTGAGAGCAGCTTACCATGGTTTTCCTGCAGCAGCTCCTGTGTTCCTTGAACTGGTTCAACAGCTTCAACTAAGCAGAGAACAAAAGGAAATGTTGCAAATAACAAGGTAACAATCATCAGCACCTGATTCTTAATGCTTCATCTGCTTAAAGATATTGTTCATATTATGATAATAATGTATTTTTTTTACATTGTGCAGCAAGTCATTAATTTAATTCTGATGACACATGAAGCTGCACAACTGTTTCTGAAACCGTGTGAAAAGTGAATCTGACCTGGTACTGCTGTGACAGCAAGAACACCGCTGAGCACAACAGTGAGGAAGAGGACGGCCTTCATGATGAAGATGTTGAGGACGATGAAGATTGATGAAGAGACTTAACGTCTGGAGGGAGGGAGACCAGATCAATCCAGTTAACAAGCAGGAAGTAGAATTGTCTTCTATGGAGTGAGAAGGAGAGAGCAGGAGTCTTACCTGTGTGGTAGATGTGTGTTGAGGTTCTTCAGGTGTCAGCTGATGCTGCAGTGATGATGAGGAGGAGGAGGCTGCTCTGCTCTTTATATACAAACCTGAACCACAGGTAGAGCACAGAGCTGCACTTTGATCTAAATGTGACTTTGTTTGTGTTGGTCTCTTATCTCTTGAAGACCTTGAATAAAATAAAAATAATAAAACGTGAAGCCAAAACGGGAATAGTGTTATCAATTATAATGACTAAACTGATATGACCGGAACAGTAGTAAAGTGATAAAACATTAATGTGGCTGTGACCCAGATCTGACAGCTCTCACCGAAACATGTGATTGACAAAAAGTACACAATTACTTTAGCAAGGCATTCGTACTGGGATTATACGTTACGATATTATACATTAGTGTGGTTCTAATAGTGATGATAATACTCATAATTATTTTGTAACAATAAACTTCCTTCACTATTATGTGACTGAACCAGGATTCTAACATTTCAGGAGACGAAACCACAAAATAACAAATAACCAAAAGTAATAGAAAGTAATATCCAACAATAATACTCAATAAACAATAACATATATGTGTTAGAAAAACAACAGTATGCTAACAACTATAATAAAGCTTATTTTTAAGGTTCTTTTGAAGAGTAGATTTTTAAGAGAGGTCACATATTCTGTGGACACAGATCTTCAGCGGTGGTTTCAGAGCTGAGTGGTCCTGACTGCATTAAACAACATCTCTGCCTCTTCACTGAACTTGTCTCTCTGGATGTTTAACTGTGGATTGAAGGTCAGTGGTGTTTGGCCATTTGAACCTTTTAAAATGTAGTTTTCTCCCGTCTCACTTCTTCTGCCTCACTAGCATTTTGTATAATGACGCTCAACTCATTTCAGATACCTGCAGATGAACTCATGAATCTAATGAACCCAAGAGAGTGATGTTTGACCTGATGCGACTCAAAACATTTATACTATATTTCAACACCACAACAAACATTGGATCCTCAATGATAATAATAGTAGTTATGATAATAATACAACTTTTCAAAACACACTTACAAGGTGCTTCACAAGATGCAATTAAAAATTGAAGACAAACAATAAACACCATGGAGAGGATTGTGCAAGATGTTGTAAATAAACACTAAAGACTGGATCATGCAAAGTACAGTCGACCTTCATTGGCCACAGGAAGTTGAAGTGGGAGACAAAAACCAGCCCATGTGTGTATATACGCTGTAGTGGTCATGAAAAAAGATTAATAAAGAAAGTGAACAGTATGAATAGGTTAATATTAGAAAACAAACCCCAAAGATTCCTGTTCACTTCATTTTCTTCAGTCTTCAAAGTGTTTACAACACATTTCTTTATCATTTGTTTACTGTCGTACGTTGTTGAAACAACTCCCACAATTAAATTTTACACACCATAACAGACACACTGACCAAACTGTGAAAGTAAAACTGTTGTGGTTGTAATAACGTTAATTACCCAACAGGGCTCAACGATGACTCAGTCTTAGTTAATGTGTCAGTGTCATTAAATATAAACAACCTGATAAAATTCCAATGAAAACTGCAAAAACACATGTGTACATGAACAAACACAGTCAACCTTTAAACCCGGAAATTCAAACATGAAACAATCTACAAATCGGATTAATTTT
Source organism: Paralichthys olivaceus (assembly GCF_024713975.1). Taxonomy (NCBI): domain Eukaryota; kingdom Metazoa; phylum Chordata; class Actinopteri; order Pleuronectiformes; family Paralichthyidae; genus Paralichthys; species Paralichthys olivaceus. The sequence continues at coordinate 20,216,048 of NC_091101.1, forward strand.
ATCCCATAAACTCTCTCACTCTAAAACTGAAGTTCTCTCATTTCTCACAGTGATGTTAAATTATAAGTTTTGTTAAAAATACAAATGTTTGTGTAATTATTTGTAACAATCTCTCAATCTTGTTCGTAGTTTGTGTAGATGAAGAACATGGTAGGTTACAGGACTCCATATTTTCTAATGTCTTTATTCATGATTGTGTTTCTATTTTTCAGTTTCTCCTCATGTAGAAGTTTTCATGTTGTGGATTCAGGAATCTTCCTCACCGGAGAAAACTGTTTCAGTACAACATCACATACAAAATAATCAAATTCATATCCAATGACACACAACGCAATGTCTCTGCAAATCACACGGGATCAATTGAGCCCAACAGCCCTTGGTGTGGTCTGTGGTCACATGTGATATTACAGGATGATAAGTGGATAAGAATCAAAAGCCACATGTCATAATGTCAACATGGACACACAGAGTGAATTTGAAAAAGACATTTAATTTAATGAAGGAGAAACTATTGAAGGTATTTTAGACAAGGATCATTTGGTGACAATAACCCATGGTAATGGATTCAAAGTGAGTCAGTGGACTGTCCACATGAGAGCATGCTGGGGGCTCGTTCTCCGACTGGGCTCACTGGCCAATCACAAACAAGATGATCACCTCCACCAATGAGGTCATGTTTCCTCCCCTGTCTCTTGATTTGTTTGTCGGATTATCAACAGGATTACACAAAAACTTGAGAGCAGATTTCCATGAAACTGGAAGGATGAGACATGGGCCGAGAAAAAACCATCAAATGTTGGTGCTCATCTGAACAAAGGAGTGGATCCACAGATATGTTACATTCTTTAACCTTTTGCTTTCACAGGTTTCTCATAGAATAATTAATGGATCCTGATGACAACAGATTACATATTAAGGGGACTAGTATCTATGAGTGTTTGATATCTGGTGCAGCTTGATTAAATTCAATGCTATCGGCCCTTTTGCGCAGGTATTCCCTCTACTGTGTGTCGTTCTGCATGTTAACATTATAGAGTAATACAAAACTACTGTGCAACAGTAAGTACATGTAATAAAACATCAGAAGATTCTTGGAGTTCGTAGTGTATATTCTGCATTATCATAATTATTGAATAGCAAACACATGCTAATGTTGCTGAATGGCACAAGAATAACACTGTACAATGTTCCCTTCATTTATTTATTTCATACATTTCCACATCCTCTGAACATTATGCCTCTGCAAAAATATATTCCAAAGTACAAAAACCAAAAGAAAAACAATTTCACTGAGTCTTTAACCTATTTACATATCGTAGAATCTGATTTCATGGCATCAAGAGAGAAGAAGCATCATAAACAGCATGAAGCAGTCAACTAATCTGTCACGACAGGAACACACGGCTCCTGAGCCAGCAGCTTGATCATTGTTCCTAAATCTTTCAAGAGTAAACATTCAAAATGTCCCCCATCACATTGTAATGATGATACAAACACATGTGTCCTGCTGTCAGGTCTAACAGGTGTCAGTGTTCTTCACGCAGATGGACGGCCATCCATTACCACAGTTGTTATTGGACCATCCAACTGAAACAGAAAGAATGTGTTTATTAATGCTCAGATAATACAAGCCTGATTTCACCAATATGGATGACCAGCCTTTGTTTTTTTTTTTTAAAGCACATATGGTGCTAGCTGATGACAAGTAAAGAATTCATGTGACTGGTGGAAATATTGTCGTACCCCTGGTGTTGAGGTGGATGCACTGGTATCGGCTGACAGTGTGCTGAGCACTCCAGAAGTTGTAGTTGAAGGGGCTCTGGTCCACCCACCTCCAGCCCTGGACACACGTCACATGAAGTTTAACAACCAGCAGACTTTCATCAGACTTTTAACTGTGATGGTGAATCATCTGTTAGTGGCTGTTTAGTGTAATAACCTGGAAGTAAAGTCCTCCCATCCAGGCAAGGGTGCCTCCTCCCCTACTGGTCAGCTGCTGCAGGAAACTATAATCAAACAAATCGTGGACAGAAGCCAAGGTGGCTCCCAGACTATTGCAATTAGCCTGAAAGTGACACACACACACACACACAGACACACACACACACAGACACACACACAGACATACACACAGACACATGCATATGTTATGTTAAGGTAATAAATTAAGTATTTGTCATTTGAACAACAGGTAAACTCAGGTTTTTGGCTGTGAGTGTATCTTTGAGTAAAGGCTTCAAATATGTTTGAGTAAAGAATTAAAATTACCGCAGCACTGGTCCAGGATCTGCCAGCGCTCACATACAGATAGCAGCTACTCTTGTATCTGATCCAACCAGCAGGACAATCAAAGAAGCGACCTACAGAGCAGAGAGGAGCAATGTGACGTCATTAGATTGTAGAGACAGAGTCTGTTTTCAATGTTTCTTTTAAAGACAACCAACCTTCCACTGATAAAGCCTCTCCAGCAGACAACATCTCAGGCTCTTCTGCTAAAGATGAAAAACATGATCATTATCTTTCACTAATAAACACAGAATATAATTACTCATTCATTCATTCATCTTTTTACCTTGAGGAACCAGCACTCCAGCTTCATTTTCTACCACTGAGACAGAAACAGGAAACAGGAGGTCTGTTACAGTCTCATCAGTCAAACACACAGTTGGTCGTTCAGGTCGTTTCTATGTGAGAGCAGCTTACCCTGGTTTTCCTCCAGCAGCTCCTGTGTTCCTTGAACTGGTTCAACAGCTTCAACTAAGCAGAGAACAAAAGGAAATGAAGGCTTCACATCACTCATCTATGATTTCATTTATTTACTTCATAACATATTCAAACACAAAGTTCTGGATCAGAGATTCACATGGTCTCCCTGTATCTTCCTATGAACTATTGGGGGTCACAGAGGTTGTGTTCATGAATATTCCAATATATATCCTGACCTTCAGAATAAAAGGGTTGTGTGGGGTCACATCTTGTTGATGTGATGTCAGTTGTTATTTATATACACTGAATGAGTCATATGTGGATTAATAATCAGCATCATGAAAACAGATTCATGAAACATGCTCTTACTCCTGCATCAATCATCAGCACCTGATTTTCTACCACTGAGACAGAAACAGGAAACAGGAGGTCTGCTACAGTCTCATCAGTCAAACACACAGTTGGTCGTTCAGGTCGTTTCTATGTGAGAGCAGCTTACCCTGGTTTTCCTCCTTTAGCTCCTGTGTTCCTTGAACTGGTTCAACAGCTTCAACTAAGCAGAGAACAAAAGGAAATGTTGCAAATAACAAGGTAACAATCATCAGCACCTGATTCTTAATGCTTCATCTGCTTAAAGATATTGTTCATATTATGATAATAATGTATTTTTATTACATTGTGCAGCAAGTCATTAATTTAATTCTGATGACACATGAAGCTGCACAACTGTTTCTGAAACCGTGTGAAAAGTGAATCTGACCTGGTACTGCTGTGACAGCAAGAACACCGCTGAGCACAACAGTGAGGAAGAGGACGGCCTTCATGATGAAGATGTTGAGGACGATGAAGATTGATGAAGAGACTTAACGTCTGGAGGGAGGGAGACCAGATCAATCCAGTTAACAAGCAGGAAGTAGAATTGTCTTCTATGGAGTGAGAAGGAGAGAGCAGGAGTCTTACCTGTGTGGTAGATGTGTGTTGAGGTTCTTCAGGTATCAGCTGATGCTGCAGTGATGATGAGGAGGAGGAGGCTGCTCTGCTCTTTATATACAAACCTGAACCACAGGTAGAGCACAGAGCTGCACTTTGATCTAAATGTGACTTTGTTTGTGTTGGTCTCTTATCTCTTGAAGACCTTGAATAAAATAATAATAATAAAACGTGAAGCCAAAAAGAGAATAGTGTTATCAATAATAATAATAAAACTGATATGACCGGAACAGTAGTAAAGTGATAAAACATTAATGTGGCTGTGACCCAGATCTGACAGCTCTCACTGAAACATGTGATTGACGAAAAGTACACAATTACTTTAGCAAGGCATTTGTACAATTATTTTGTAACAATAAACTGTATTCACTATTATGTGACTGAACCAGGATTCAAACATTTCAGGAGTCCAATGAGGCAGATGAAACCACAAAATTACAAATAACAAAAAGTTATAGAATGTAATATCTATATAAATAATACTAGATAAAGAACAATTAGAATCGGGTTTATTCCCAAGTAGGTGTATACATGCAAGGAAGTTTCTGTGATGTGTTTGTGCAAGAGTAAATGGAAAAAATATTAAAATAGGAAACAAAATGTAATATTTCAAACACCAGGGAAAGAATTGTGCAATATGTTGTAAATAAATACGAGAGACTGGATCGTGCAAAGTACAGTCAGTCCTTCATTGGCCACAGGAAGTTGAAGTGGGAGACAAAAACTAGTCAATGTGTTTTTATACACTGTAGTGGTCATGAAAAAAGATTAATAAAGAAAGTGAACAGTATGAATGAGTTTAAGTTATTAAAAAGCCGCAATGATTCCTGTTCACTTCATTTTCTTCAGTCTGCAAAGTGTTTATAACACGTTTTTTAATCGTTTGTTTGTTGTCGTATATTATGGTTGTAATAAAGTGAATTATGTAACAGGGCTAAAGTGATGAATCAGTCTCAGTAAATGTGTCAGTCAATATAAACAACACAATAAAATTCCAAGGAAATCTACAAAACAACACGTGTACATGAACAAACAACTGATGTGTTCACTGATGTGTTCATTCACTGTTCAAGTAGAAATTCAAACATGAACTGAAATAAGCAAATTGTAGTAAATAGATACTGCAATTTGTATTGAGGTTTACTTATATATAAGTAAATATATTACATTTATGTTTTTTGTGGTTTTATGAATTTTATTTGTATTTATTTACTTTTTTGTAATCACCTCTTCTTCTTTGTTATGTTTTTATTCTTATCTGTAATTACTGCATTTTTTCTTCAATTATCCTTGAAAAACTAAAAACTATATGTTTAGTTTTGGTATTTTCCACATTTTCATCCCGTAATATATTTTACTATTGTTGTATTGACGTTGTATGCTTTGTTAATTATAAGTGTTGGACTGCAAATGTTGAAAATTTAAAACTTTCGTAAGGGTACACAGAGGATTCATTCAGATTTAAGAGGTTTAAGCTCTGTGAATGGCCAAGGACAATTTTTGCCGAACACCTTTTTGCCAAATTTGTATGTAAGGACACTATAAAATAGATTTAAAATTAAAGTATCACTAAAATATTATCATAAACACATTGTTGGCTGAAGTTCATTAACTCATCATTTTTTAAACACCTAAGCTGGTGCAGGGTTTACTGGGCAGGTTTGTAGCCATCATGCTTGTGCCAGCTACTGCAGCCAGCTCTGAGCTTCTCATTGCTGACAAATGATAGAAGCTTTGCAAAGACTGATTCATCATTTTCAACTAATGTGTAATTGATGCTTTTGCTCTTTTTGTATTTCAAAGTAACATCCCCTGCAGACGAGCCACATTACGCTGTGACTAACTCTGAGCTGGCACGCAGTCTGATTTGTTAAAAAGATGTAAGAATGTGGTGAGTGGGACGATCGCAGTGAAAAGCTGCAGCGTCACTCGGTGAGAAATAGTAGTTGGGAAAGTATTTTTGGGCTCCGGCCCAAATGGGACGCTTTCTGACTGCATCACTCGTCAGCATCTTACTGCCAGCAGGTCAGTGGGCAGTGCATTGTTGAAGCCTGCATTAGTTTTCATACAGACTTTTTAGTCCTCTTTGTGTCTTAACTGAATTCCTCTCCTCCCACTGTATCGCTCCTCTGACTCTGCTGCCACCCAGTCAACAGGACAGCTAATGGGGTTGTCAGCGGTTAACAGGCCTGTGATGCTGTTGTCGGGAACATTAACACAGCAACGCCACCACAATGAATGTGTTATCGAGCCTCGCCATGGCTACTTACAGACGCAAATTAATGAATAGGACTTTAATGAGAGGTGCTGTCGCTGTGCTGGTGGAATTTTCCTAAGAATATTATTAAAGAGAATGAAAGGAAATGAATAACAGCCCTGTTGCTTTATGACAAGCATTCTGGCAGGATGGTTGCCCCTTTGTCAAAGCATATTAACAGTCAGCATAGCTACATGTATACAACATTAATCATTAAACTTAACTATAAATATTTAAGATGTTGTCAGGCTACATGAATTGTTTATGGCTAAGATGTCGCAGCCATGTTCATATGTACAGTCATGTAAAATAAACATCTAACTGTTCTGTTTAGAAGCCTTAATGTCAGCTGGATGGCAAAATTAATAGGCCCAGTGTTTTGGTTAATACCCAGGCAAACATAGATGTGATTATTGCACACACACACATTGGGAGTGTGTCAGACATTGGAAATATCTATAATATATAATATAATATAATAAAAACACACTACATGTTTGTTTTAAACCTGGTGTCAGGGAAGAGGACGGGCTTCTGGCTCAGCCAGCAGCCGCCGCTCCTTTGTAATTTACAGGTCTGCCACAGAGAGCTCAAACAGCAAGAGGCGTAGTAGTATTTAGAAATGTGAAATGAACTCCAGATCAGGAGATTGAGCCACTGGTGGATGTATGATTTGTTCCTGTTGACTTTACTGCAGGGTTTTTTTTTCTGTGGGGATATGAATATATTTGCTTTTCTATGCGAGATTTAAGACTTGGCAGAAAACCATGAGCCTGAGGTTTTGTGTGGCAGCTTATGTGTGTGTTGGTAGTAGGTGGGAGTATTTTCAGTGTTTTCATGCCTCGGAAATAATGTCTGCGTTTGTACTTTGCTCTGAGCTAATGTCACATGTAGAATCCTTCATGTCTTTGTGTAGTTTGTCAAGATGAACTTTGGTCAGGGCCACTGTTTATCACACTTCTGAGAATTACAGAATGCTGCACAGAGCCAACTCAGGAATTACAAAAGGTTTTCAAGTGAGAGGTATCGCACATGTTATGTTATAAAATATAGAATATAATGAATATAAAATTGAAGCGTAATAATAGTAGAGCAGACACTAAGGATACAGAGAAAGTGATTTTAAAAAGAAGAAAAATAGAATAATATCTTGTCAAATGTCCGATTAAAATCTGAATAATTACGTGGCCCTGAAGTGCACATCACAACAAATCTAAGAAAAATGACAAATAAGAAATGACACATTTTTGTTATTATCATCATATGAGTTTCTGTTTCTAATCTGCAGCCATTAAGGTTCTGCTCTTAACAAACTGGAACCTCGGAGCTCCTTGGATATTTTGTTGTCTGTTGTAATAAATCTGATAAACAGGTTTTGTGTTTTTTAAGTTTATCAATCAAGTGACTTTTATGTTTATCGTACTAATTGATTAGTAAGGGTTTCTTGAATTAGTGGGGTCATCACTTTATTGGACACAGTTGGGAAAGTGTTACTTTGCTGATCTTTATCTGTTCACGTGTCCCAGGGGTTCAATTTAGAGGAGCTTCAACCTTTCGAGTGGAGATCCCGGGTCACTGGGAGCCACAAGCTGCTGAACCTGGTGAGCAGAGATTGAGCAAACAACAGCAGGAGGAGGGATACTCTCTAAACAGTCGTAAAAGTCAATATAAAGTCAGACTCACTTCAGGGTCACAGTTGCCTCACCGCTACTTCTCTCCTGTGACAAAAGGCTGAATTGAAATGACAGCAGACATTACAAAGCTCTCACATCAATGAGGATTGAGTCATAAAAAAAGTCTGAGATCTGACAACCTTTAAATGTAATTCAGGTTTTGACCTTAGACCCTCCTTTAACCCATCCAAATCTTCTTCTTGTAGCTGAATTACAATCCCAGGAGAGAATTTAAAATCTCACTTCTGCATTTCTCCTGTGAGTCTCTCTCCAGATGGGCGTGGTAACAGGACTCTAACCTGGCAATGACCATGTCAGACCCCAACATCTGGGCAACAGCCATAAAAAAATGGAGATGGCTCCGGTAAGCACTGGCTCCTGCCAGGTACAGAAAACCTGCCACATGCTGCCAAATAAGGGGCCATACAAAAATGCATTGTGTTACATAGTGCATTTTTTACATATCCTACAGCCCACAAACTACCCATTGTGGCCGCATGCCTCCGCCAACCAGCACAGTTTCAGTCTGCATACATTTGTTTAAGACTCATATGAAGTCACCATGACCTTTGACAACTAAGATCTATTAATTGTTCAATCCATGGGACAACTGGTCAAATTAATTCTGATGTCAAAGTGACCTTGACCTCCAATCACCAAAATTAAATCTGTTCATCTTTGAGTCTGATTTGAAGAAATTTCCTTCATGTTTTACTGAACTGTTGCATTCACAAAACCCTAATCGTTTTTCGTAATGTCACAGAAACTTGACCTTTGACCATTAAATTCTGATCAATTCATCTGTGAGTCTAACTGAACATTTGAACCGAATTTGAAGAAATTCCCTCAAGGCGTTGTTAAGAAATGTGTTTACAAGAATGGAATGGATGAACAATCTGGAAACATCATGCCTTCAGCCAACGGCTGTATTCTGGCACAGAGGCATAAAAACATATTCATGTTAACAACTCAATGTTTTAGATCGAGCACAAATATTCGGACAAATGGTTTTATTTGTTTTTTACCGTTGTTTGTCATGAGAAGATAAAGGTATAAAAGCCTTTGGGTGTAAAGTTGACAGAAACAGTCGCCTTAAAGGATTTGGTCATTTGCTTGTATTCACAGACCAGCTGGAAAAAATATGTGTAGGAGCACAGATGAGTAAGAGCGGTTCCTCCCCCTCCGCTGCTCTCAAGTACCCTTGAGCAAGTCGGCGAGCATCACACCAGGCAGCTCTTGATGCGTCAGTGTTTGAATGTCTGGAGCCTCTTCTCCTCTGCATCTCCTCCCCCGGGCAATTATAATTAAGATTGTGCTGTGAGTCCATCTTTCTGCTCAAGTAAAGGTTTGAAAATGAAAAGGCCTCTGAGGATGATAACATGCATTTATACCTGTCTGAGGCCCATCGAGGCAGTTAGTCCTCCTTGTTTGACTTGACAGTGTCCAGCAGGTTCTTGCTCATCCATTAGTTGCTGAAAGGAACTTTACTACATTGAAACGTATAAAAACGGGAACTATGTTGTATACTTGTTGAGTTGTGCACTTAAATTACACATCAGGTCTGAAAGCGAGACACCATATACAGTATAAAGTGTTTCTGGGCATTACAAGTAGGCAAAGTTTACAGCAAGTGGCTTTAGGAGAAGATAATGTTTGTGCATGCTGATCCCTTCTATGCACCCAAGCTTACTTGGAAACGTTGAGATATGTAAACACTTCAACATCCACATAATCCCTCAAGTGCGTGGTTTTCTTAAACTATGGTTCACAACCCCGTCTGAGACCCGAGCTGACTTCTTTTGTTGAGTGTGAGTCAGCGTGCACGTCCATGCACTGAAAACACAAATGCCACAGTTCAACGCAACAATACAAATACAATAGAAGATGCTATTTATGAGAAAACTATCTTCACTAAGAACATTTTATTGAAGTCAGAATACAGTTACCCTTGTTTAACACTGTATTGCTGCTTTTGTTGTGAACATATAAAACTGTTTTTTATGTAATGATTCAGCTGGAATTTAAGTCTCCAAACCTGTATTTTCCAGGCAGTTTTTACATCATAACTGAGCTGGGAGTTGACGGGTGCACAACTTTGAAAAACAAAATGTTGAACTGCCTCAAATGAGATATTTTTACAGCAATTCATTTAGATGAGCTGGTATTATTTGCCAGTCAGGAGAAGTGTTTAAGCTACTCTGCGTCTTTTATGGTGAAACACACCCGCAGGAGAAAATAAACACACACACACACACACCAACAGTCGTCTCTACATTTTACCAGCGTTGATGAAAACATGCAAATAAACAAAGCAAAAATATATCTGTAAACCTTTCCAGCTGACGTTATAGTGAATTACAGACTGTATATAAAAATGGCCAATGTGTCATTCTCCACTTCCTCCTGTTCAAAAATGAACAATTATATCCTGGGTACAGGTGATGTCGTTTGGAGCCGTAGCGATCCAGCGTCGGAGCTGTGGTCACGTGATATAATCAAATAACAAATTAAAACCAAACTTGCAAGAAAACACTTGGATATTACATCAGTTTGATAGAAACTCAAATGAGAGAATCCATCTGTGATAAAAAATGTATATCTCATGTACTTTGACTTGGTTTGGCCCATGTCCCATCCGCTTACATGGAGGAGGCAGGGTTTACGACTTACACTGCAGCCAGCCACCCCAGGGGGCAATCAAGATGATTTGGCTTCACTGTTGGGGAGCTGTAATGTTGTCCATCTTCATACACACTCTGTGGTTATGACAAATAAATTGTGGCACCCTCCCGTCAAAGAGTGAAGTGATTGAAATTCTCACCCCACCTCTGGTTTCTCATGTTCCAGTTAATAAAAGTTGTGATGTGGAAAATAATCTGCCTCCTGCCGCTTCCTGTTTATTGTTTTCGCAATATGTGTCTCATGAGCACGATGAACAATGGAGGGAAAAACAAATCAAAGCGATGTGTCATTGATGCATAAGAGACCAAACACCATCTGATCTGAATTATCTGAGCTCAACCAACACAGATAAGACTTCATCAATATTACTTTAAGAACACCGGATGAATATTTCATGATCTTTAAGATTAATGAAGCATTGGTGTGTGCGCCCATAAGTTTATTATTTTACAGTGTCATTACAGCCTCAGAGAGCACTTATATTTAAGTATCCTGTATTGGGAACATTACGTTCCGCCTTTAAAATTCCACTTCTCATTTATGACATAAGGTTAGACTCTTCCATTTTACTCCCCATCTGTGATTCATCTCCTGTACGTACATGCATAGAATTGCCTGGGAGTCCATATGCGTGTGGAACTTGGTGCCATCCGCTACCACAATATTGAATTTTTACTGCTCTCACTCAGAACAGCCTCTGCCAGCACTCAGTTCAAGTGTATCATAAACATTACCCACGGAGAGCGGAGCTGTCCGGCATGATGGAGAGGGAGGGAAACACTCTTGTCCACGCATTAAAAGAAAGAGGTGTGTTGGGGGATTTGATCTGTGTGGCAACCACTGGATTAAGCGATAGTTGAGGTAATAAATCTTCATTAAAGTCGTTTTGCTGAAGTGGATTGTGAAGGGTGTCGTAGTAATGAAGAGAGGGGAGGAGGAGGAGACGGAGAAGGAGGAGTCAGGTGGCGAGGACAGCTGTGTCTCTCTACATGGATCATCTGGAAAAGCAGCTGGTGCTTCCCTATACCCTTGTCTCCTCCTTCCTCCTCTGTCCTTTTCTCTTCCCCCTCCCTCCCTCTCTCCTTTCTCCCTCACCAACCCATATTACCTAACATCTTCATTAATGTCTCATTACAGCTGAGTCAGCCACTCTAACCCACTACCACATTAGAGCGCACATTGCTCATTTGGTTTTTAGAGAGATGAGCACTTTCCCCAGTTTTAGTCTGCACTGCATCGCACTGAAACACTCAGATAGTAAATGCATGGGTGTAATTACCGGTGATCACTTTTGGCAGTTTTGCTCATTATAACTTACAATTTAGGCCCAATACACTCACCCACATTAATTTAATCACAATATATATAAATATTTATTAATACCCTTGTATAAGGTTGTGCTCAAAAATAAATACATATCCATCTGGGGAATTCACCAAATAAAACTGTTTGTGTCTGCAGTGTCTCGTTAATGACTTCATTCTAGGAGCTCATGTTTTTGTCTGTGTTAGTTTGTCATTATTTTTATTATTATTCGAAAACTACTGGATGGATTATCACGAAAGTTGGTGGAAGGAGACAGTATTGTTCAAGAAAGAATCAATTAAATTTTGGTGTCCATCCAGATCAGAGAGATTTGATGTTCTTTTTCATTGTTTCTGTTTATTTGTCAGAGAAAAATTCATGGAAATGGAAAAATCAGGCAGGAGGATTCATTTGAAACAAAACAATTTGTATGTGTTACATTTGTCTCGGTCATGATCCATCTGCAGACAGACAGATGTTTCCGTTAGAAGTGCTCGACCAGCCCGTTTTCCTGTAACCCCACTCCAACTATCTACGTCTTCATCTCCCTTTAACCATTTATGGAGAGAAAATCTCAGGTCAACCAAAGTTGACTGCTAAGTGCAGTCGGAGTTACGACTGTGTCCATACTCCCTGTTCTGCCTCCACTTAAACTGGCAGCTGAAAGGAGTCCTGCTAGTTGTAAAATTGACCTTTGCTGAACCCCATCCATAATCCATAGGTCCAGTAGGATTTGGCAAGAGATGCACGGTCATATATTCCAATCTGTTAGCTTTGAACTTTGTGAACTAGCCTGAAGATCCTGAACACATGCAAATACAAACCTACCCCTGAGAATCTTACCATCATCACATCCATGATCGATGTCTGCATAGGTTCAAAGTCTGAAATATACCCATTGACCCTGAACCTGACCGACATCCACTCATTTTCCAAAAGCTAAAAGAGAGGATATGAAACCTGAGGATAGTCACAACCGATACAAGTAAGCCCAAGGATAATTGGACTCAACCTAAAATGCGATTGAATCATCTGTCAATCAATTTTCTGCTGCTTCTCTGGGGTTGGGTCATCGTGGCAGCAGGTCAAGAACATTGTCTGGCTCCTCCTCTGTGCTTCTGAGGCTTTCCAACACCAGATCAGATATAAACATTTCCTAGGTTGAATCACATAGACCAAAAGAGTGATAGCAATACACGTCTTGTGTAAAAATATATAGATCTCATCTGATGGTTACCTAACAGCACATGAATGCAGCTTACAGCAAATCCTCAGTGATTCACTTGGGGTTTTAAACATAAACACTGAAGAGCCACAAGAATATACTCAGTATAGAGGATATGACTCTTGGGTTTGTGTGTAGGAAACAAGGGGGCATGTGAGGATCTCTACCTTTCCTCCATCAAGGAGACTATGTTTTCCCCCTCGCCCTTTTTTTTTTTTAAATGTAAATTTTCTGGTGGGTTTTTCTTACATTTTCACTCATTTCCCAGGAACTCGTTCATGAATCTTAGTGAAATGAATGAAGCATATTTATGGGATGGAAATGTGTGCAAGTAGGTGCAGCTAGATTGAACTTAGGGGGACGATTGGACCTTGGCTGAGATATGTGTTCTACTGAGCGCTCTTCTAGTTTGTTTGCTGGCTTGTTTGTTTGTTAGTGAGCAGGATTATGCAAAAAAACACAGAACAGATTTCCACAAAACTCTGTGGAAGGATGAGACATGGGCCAAAAGAGAATATATTACATTTTTCATGTGGATTGGGACAAAGGAGCTGAACACCCTTCACCCCACCCCCCTTCCAAACATGAAAAAGAACCTGTGGCCTTTAGTTGTCATTAAAACTCAAAAGGTGTTTAGTTTGTCCAGTCTGGACTACTGTTAAAAACATGACGGCCTCCGTAGAGAGGACCCCCTCGATGTAAATATAAAGTATTTAAATATAAAGGGTATTTTCTGGGGTAAAGAAAACTACAATTCATATAATTTAGATGAAACACACTAGTGAAAACATCATGAGGATTATTCTACATAAACTTTCTGCCAATAGTTCCCTTTCACCTAAATCTTACACACTGGACCTTTAAGTCTGTAACTTTTTTTCCGGGGAACATGTTGATGAAAAATATCAGGTATATTTAGGACACTGATATTTCTGAGAGGGTCTGATTAGAAACGTAAGGGCACTGCTCGGCCTTAACTGAGGTGAGTGCTCTAGACTGCCATTCTAGTCAATACAGTAACGAAGGTGGGTAAAAAAGTTATGTTTGTTCCCCCACCGACAAGTATAAGAAAGCAAACTGGAAGCAAACTGATTTTGATTGACTGACATGTCAATCACCCACACAGTCTTGAGCAAAGCTTTAATCAGGCAAAATAATTCCTACCTGAGTGGGTGCACCATGGCTGTGCACAGTCTGTGAACTCACACAACACTGACAGGACCTCATAGAAGCTGCACGCAACCAGTGGGTGAAACAAAATACCTCTAATACTGCATGTCACCGAACTGCTTATTATATTGTACCACATTGCCTATACATCCACCTACACATGTAAAATACACAATGTACGTGTGCATGTGACAGCTTTAGGGTTGATGAACGGACCCGGGTCTGTGTGCTGAACGGACATAAATTCAATTAATATTAATCCTCTTATCAACTGCTGGCAGGAAAATAAACAAGTGTATTTCCACAAAATGTGGCAGTTCTCCTTTAGCTTACTATTCATATCGAGTTGCATTTCATCCTCCAGCTGCACAACACAGTGTGAAGCACGTCGTCAGTGCTGCATTTACATAAGTGCTTGACAAATAAAGACTTATTAAATAAATCACTGCAGAGGACCGATGAAGTGTCACTAAAAATGCCTTAATTTATATTAATTCAGTATCGTCGATTTTGCAAGAGTCATGTGTCATTCTGTAACACAGCCATCTTATTTTTAGAATCTCTTTATAATGTGGCAGCAGATCAGTCTGCGTGTGTTCGCATGTCTGTTAATCACGTCTGTCATCTGACACTGATGGAAAGATGCATGTTAATGGCATAACACAGAAATGGCAAATTAGTGGATCTTCTTCTGTAAAATTCTCATATGAAATGTATGCATAAAAAATGAATGGAACTCTTTGCTCTATGTAAGCTAAGTAGGATGAGCTGTCGTAGTAAATGACTAAAGCGACATTGATGAGCTTTAGCCGTATGTCTCAAAACATGTGAGGTGGCCTAGTTCTTAAGACGCTGATGTTTGTTCATGTGCTAATTTTTAAAGTGTGAATGTAATTTGTTATTTGATGCTGTAAAAACAGGATGAAACGACTGGCTCACGATTGGTCGAGCATGTGTATCTGCGGGACTTCGCTTACACGGCTCCATCCGCCAATTGCTACGGTGCAGACTCACGTTCCAAATTCACGAGGTTGACGTCCATCTTTATATACCTGAAGATGTTTTATTTTTGTATGACACTGTTAAAACCTACATGTAATCTTCTGTTAGCCTTACTGCAGAAGTGGTGTGAGACAGATGTGACTCCCTGCGGCCAGAGCAGAGGCACTGTTGTACTTTTGAGAATGTTATTGAATTCAGGCAAGTAGACTTCGGCCCAGTTTGAGCTGTGTTGACCGTAAAGACGAGAGGTCCATCGATCTATATGTGATAGATACCTTTATGGCCGGAGTTGGTGAATGGGGGTTGTATATGTTGGTGCAGTGTTATTATTGGGGTATTGAATGGAGGATGTTATATTCCTGAGTCATACACCTACACTGTGATGACAGCAGAATATTGTGGAGGAGCCAGAAAAAAGTTTCTCCTCCATCTCTCGCCTCTCTGTCAAATATGATTATATTTGTCTCTCTCTCTCTCTCTCCCTTTCTCTCACACACACACTCTCTCTTTCTCTCTCTGTGACCTTACAACCTCACAGGCTACCACTTATTATCTCAGACACTCTCATCTCTAAATCTGGCAGGATTTATTCACTCTGGCAGCGACGTCTAAGACGCTTTATCTCCGAGATATAATTTAGCTTTTTTATTTTCAAGAGTTTACAGAAAGACTTTAGGGCGCGTAACTCACAATCTCCTCCTACGAAAGATTATGGCAGGTTTTTCTCGTGTTCTGCTCCAGATTACATCCCTGTCTGCATCTGTCCTCTGGTCGACCTTACCAACAAATTTATTGTCCCAAAAGATAAAAATGCCACAAAACATACAGGCCACGAAAACGACTTCAGAGTTAAACTTGTCCAAAAGTTGTATATATCAGTACTGTAATGTAATATAACCAACAGCAGTTAAATACCATTGTTTTTCAAAATGTCCGTCCATGACTCCTCCTAAGTTTCTGTGTCTTTTTAAATTACCATGTGAAGAAAAGGTAGTCTTAACTTTATTACACCAACTCCCACGCAGGCATTTTACACAAACAGATAAATGGAATTCACTTTGTTTTCAGTATTTTGGGATTCACCTAAAAGCTTTTAGGATCGAGGTTAAAGGCTTATTTGGTAAAATCAGGGGCAGAATTAATAAAGAAAAAGTGATTTGCTGTTAATAAAAATTTCATAGAGTATAACAGGTAACACTGTCGCAGAACAACTGCTATGTATGTCACAATCCAGAGAATTAAATAAAGAACTGTACATGGTTAATAGAAATAAATCAAATTTGGAGTGATATCCGGTGGAGATTGGAGGGGAAATAGAGATGCAGATGGGGGCACACTTGGCAGGAAAGTGAGAGGCTTGGTTCCAGCAGGGTTGGGCCTGTCGGTTCATTAAAAAATATTACCCATATTACTCAGCATGCCTCACAGCGCCTGTTCATGTCCCCCTGGCTGCAACCCATCATTGACCCTGCTGAGAGGGAACATTTTCTCGTCAAAATCACAGTTTGAGATGGACGACAGCGGAGGAGAGGCGGTGTCGTGGTGGAAAACTGAATAAAACAACGATGTCCAGGAGCTTGTTGTAATCAACTTTATATTTTTCTTGAATCTAATTTAATTTTTGGGCCTCCTACACTTAGATGGACTCAGATACGATTGCATTCAACAAACCTGTGGGAAAGATTTTATCCTTTGACATAAAGCGTCGGTGTGCTGTGTGTGTGCAGATGCTGCAGAGCTCTGCCATGTACAGTGATGAAGGAGTACAAAGAGAAATTGATTAAAAAAAACCCAGAGTCAAACAGTGCACGAGAGAAAAAGCGATCAGAGATAAACAGACAGTGGTGTCTTGTGTGGGTGGACGGAAAACTATATGGTTTCTCTTGATGTTTTTTTTTTTAGGGCACTTTCATGATATCTAGGTCTCACAGGAGTTACTCACCACAGGCACCTTTTTGCACTGAATACATTCAAACACAGGGTCAAAGCACCGATAGTGATGAAACATAAAACATGACTTCTGAACTGAAGCGCCGCTGTTGCCATAGCTATGAGCGAGCGGGAGCAGCAGCTGAAAATCTCCAGGAGGAAGAGGCAGTGAATAATGTCTCATCATGCACATCTACTGCACATGTAGTACTAACTTATTAACTATTGTTATAATGAAGCGTGTTGGACAAGAAGAACAGGTCAGCTCAGCAATAAGAGCAATGTCATAGAAAATATGCATTTTTCATTATACTTTATTTGTATTGCACTTCAAAATACAGAATAGAATCAAAAGGAGCCCACAGTCAATATAAAATGAAACACATACAAAAACAAAACGTGAAAAACAGGCTAATATAAATCAAATCAAATATAATACTATATACACTAAGAGTGTGAGGGTGCAAGTGGAAAATCCACAGTGACGGGTGTAAAACTAAATTGTAAAACCAAAGTGACATGTTATTGCACATTTTTTAGAGGTAGAGCACATGTATGGGATGTAACAGTCGAACGAGGCTGTTTGTGCACGTGAACAAACATTGCATACAAGCAGGCGGCAGATAAGCAGAGGAATATCTATGAATTGAATTATGAAAACAGAAAGTTAAGTGGTTTCCTACTGGCGATGGGAAGGGGGTCAACTACCTTTTTGAGTGGGTTCAGATAAACCCACACATACGCACCAATTATTGGTGTAAATGAAGATCTCATGGAAATTCTTGAAAACCTTTTAGATATTTCACTTGAAACTTGAAGCGAGCGACACGTGAACATCAATTTAGCAACTTGTTGAGTTTATGTGTTTCAGCAGCAGCATTAAAGTCGGATGACTGTTTTTTTCATCATCATCATTTAATGCTGTTTTCCAGTTGTCTGTTAACTTTTGGTCCTGACTGTCTGACATTTGCTGAATATCATGCAGCCCATCTTCCAGCTGAAAAAAAAAGTCACAAAATGTTAAGGTTCCTGAATAGAGCGAGACGGTTGTGAAAAAGTGTCAAACCTCAAATGCCTCAGGTCTTGTGCATTCAACTGAAACTTCAACTGAAAAAAATCTGTATGTCTCTGTCTTCTTTTATGGGTTTTGGTTGTATGATGTGTCCGTGTGATTGCTGTCTGTTGCTGCAGAAGAAAGAAGCCCTCAATCTCCGACTCTGATGGACTTGACATGACATGACAGTCCGCTTGATGGTGCATGTTGCCACTTTTTTGTTCTTTTTTCTTTAACTCTGCAGCTGCTCTGCTGGAGATGCGGTGTGTCAACAAGAAGTCGCTGTGTCTGTTTTATCTGCAGAAGATGGAAAAACAAACAAAATGTGCCCAGAAATACAATCGTCTTCACTTCACATTATACAGTCTTTATTTATAATCTGGGTGCAATTTTACACGTAATATTTATGTTGTTGCCTTGTTCGTGATTATCGTTTTGACACGTCAGTGAACTTTTCGCATATTTCTTGTTATTGGATTAATTAGTTGATTACAATACATCTTCATTACGTCTTCAGGCTTCAGTGAGGTGAGTCGGCTACGCTCTTGATCAGATTAGTTCTTGCCCTCGATCTAAATTTCGGTTGTGAAAAATAAAACAAATAAACAGCATTGCTTGCCCATCTTGTGCCTTTCTAAAAGGATTAGCAAAAACAAATAAGCGACAAATGCACAGGCGTAGAGGAAAAACACAGATCATGTGTGACCTGAGTTCAGTGTGTAGAAGCAGGGGAAGCTGGAATATCACTCCGCTGGTGACTGCTGGTCTGATCTCAATGATTTCTTGGGTGAGATCGAGCAACTATTAATCCTTTGGACAAAAGCTGCAGCAAAACAGACACAGACACAAACAGGATCCTGTTTTGACAGATGAAAAAACATTTTTACAAGTAAATAAATTAGATACATAGACCTAGTGGGTGAGAGAAAACTATTCATATTCATTCAGGATGTAAAACCCTCACCAGTTTGAACTGTCAGTGTTGTGAAATCTCACACGTGTACAGAGAAACAACAGCATCCACTTTTTGACCCATTCTGCTCCCACATGGTTTTAACACAGTTCTGTCACAGAGGCTGCATTTTAGTTTTTCCTGGCCTGAGGCTGTTCATTGTGTGCAGCTCATAAACTGTATTTAAAGATGGACAACTCGTCTCCACTTTCTTCTGATGAACAAAAAAAGAAACCAAAACATCCACGATACAGCTGCTGCCATCTTTTGCGTTGAGATATAACTGAGTCTGCGCAGTAATGTCCAATTACAAGTCACACTCAGCCGTCAATTAATGGCATCTCACTCTGTTTAGAAGCAAACGAATTAAAGGTACAGTGTGTAGAATTTAGTGACATCTAGTGTTAAAATTGCATGTTGCAGCCGAACACCCCTCACCTCACCCTCCACTTCCAAACATGAAAAAGAACCCGTGGTAGCCTTCAGTTTTCATAAAAACTTTAAAGGGAGGCCCCCCTCCATGTAAATATAAAGTATTTAACTATAAAGAGCCTTTTCAGGGGAAAAGAAAACTACAATTCATACAATTTAGATGAAACAAACTAGTGAAAACATCATGAGGATTATTCTGCATTAAATTTCTGCCAATAGTTCCTTTTCACCTAAATCTTACACACTGGACCTTTAAAACCAAACTTCCTGTTATGAGACTCACCACGACAGAAACCATCCATCCATCCATTATCTGGAACCATTATTCTTCTCAAACAGCATTTATCATACGTCCTTGTGCCGATGAGCCTCTGATCCGAAACAAACCCAGAAGAAAAACATTATGAACGCATGGATATTGTGAAAATGATACACTGCATTGCAGCGTTGATATCCATCAGACAGCTATTGTTTAGTTTTTTCTCTCTCTGCAAATACAGATAAAAAATGCAATTAGCATCATCTGTGAGCAGCGCAGACCGATACACAGATACACTTTTAATGGAAAACAGCCCATTCTGGTCTGATGTTGTAATAATTGGATCAGATTGTATGACCCTGTTTTCTCTGTTGCTGCTTCACTTCTGCATCACTTATCTCTCCCCCCCTCCACGTCCTCTCCTCCACCTGAAGAAGTCATCCATTGCTCTGGAAATCTCACAGTGTTCGCATCATCACGTGCCTTCTCTCCCTCTGTCACCTGGCTATGAAGACAGATGTCGGGCGGAGCAACAGGAGACACAGAGACAGCCACCACAGTATCTCAGTGCTTCATCTTTATGGCTTTTAGTTCAGCAGCATCGTGTCACTGATGACATTTTCCATTCGTCCCTCGGCTGCATAATAGTTCATCCAACTGTCTCTCTCTTTCTCTCTCTGTCTCTCTCTCTCTCTCTCTCTGTCTCTCTCTCTCTGTTGACTCCTCGAGTGAAAAAAAAACGACTTCCTCTTGAGCTCACGTTGCATCAGTGCTCTGCTGTGTTCTCATTTCAGTTTTGTCTAGGTCACGTTTTTGTCACTTAAACAGGGGTGGAGGCTTAATTGGCATGCACTGCATTATGTACACACACATGCACACAGTGGTGTGGCCTCCTGTCTCTGAGGCAGTATATTGTATATTGGAGTGAGTGTGTGTGGGGTGGGGGTCCCTTTATGTTGTAGGTTCCTAACACAGACAGGTTATAGAGACCAAAAAGACTGTGTGTGTGTGTGTGTGTGTGTGTGTGTGCGTGCGTGTGCGCATGCGTGTGCGCGTGCGCGTGCGTGAGTGCAAACCAGGTGCAATCTAAATCAGTATCTGTGAATAATGCTTTTGTGTTTTCCAGAACAAGTGCAGTACCCATTCTAGATATTCTTGTGTAGAATGGGTTTAGTCTGTGGTGATGCTGGTTACACACAGATGATAATCACATTTGTCGTTGCCTTTGTCAAGAACATTGTCACTTACGTTGATTCATTTTCTGAATTTTAATCAAATGTCCAAATCGCAAAAACTTCAACTCTACAGTTCCTTGGAACCTTAACGATGCACATGTCAAGTGTGAAGTTGATAAGACGAACCCTTCTCAAGATATCTGAGTCACATACAGACAGATATATGGAATCATTAGATAGATTCAATTGTGATGTTATCATTTAAAGACTATAGCAGGGGAGAGAGAGCAAGAGAGAGAGAGTGAGAGAGTGGACAACAGACTAAATAAAAATAGTTTAAATATTCATGCTTTTCGTCAGATGATATATTCATGAGTAGTTGATATTTGTGTTATTTATAAGCTGCTCGTATGTCACCACTCTTGACTGAAGTGTTGCTCTGTGCTCAGGGATGACGTGCACAATGTAAAATGGAACATGAATCAGCCAGCGTGTGCTCAAATGATGCCACAGCAAAGGTTATCTGTGGCTGGGAAATGGAGCCACATTTTATCATGTTTGTCTTGTGTGTCACTGTTTTCGCTGCAGCTGCTGCGTCGCCCGACTCCAGATTTTTGACCCCATACTCGGGCATTGCCCCCCCCCCAAAATCCCATGATGCCAGGCCCGACGTCCCCTCCTTCCCTCTCGCAGGACTTTCCAGTTGCCAAGGAGATCATCATTGCAAGATCCACAAGCTGTGTCCTCACAACCCCAGTGAGTTATCGCCGCTGCTGCAACAGATAGCAGCATCACAGAAACACTGTAAGCTGACCCATCTTCAGCGAGGCCCGGCACATGTTTTATTTATCGATGCAGTTGTGTGCATTATCTATGACTTATCCCTCTGCAGAGACACATGCACTCCTCCGCCGGATATTGTGCGACCACAGCGAAGAAGCGAGTTTCCTTTCTTAATGTCACCTCTAATACCTCTCATTACCCCGACCGAGCAGAGCGTAGCTGATTTGCATTTACGTTTCATCAGGACAGAAAAAAAGGAAAGGGGGATATTAAAAGGAGGATTTAGGGTGTGAGTATGTATGTGTGTGATGTCAGTGGATGTATAATTGGTGGAGTGACCTCTGAGAGCACATGAAACACTGCAGCTGGATTCAATACGACAGGTCAAAGAAGAGATGGACTCAGCTCACCCGTGTCACTGCATCTTTTCTCAACTACTTTAATATACATTTATAATCATGTCTTGTTTTTCTCTGTCTCCATCACATATTCCACCTCCTCTCCTGCCACCTTGTGAATTTAACCATCGAATCCAGTAAATTACCAGATCACCTCAGTTACACAAACACTCTCCTTTGCACAAAAAACACACGTACGTTATGTGTGCACCAGATGTTTTTGCTGCATATTCCACATTTTAAATGTTTGTGCATCAGGTTCTGAAATGAACTTGTAGCGACCGTATCCATCTACCTTCACAAAACCCATCCATCCCTCCATCCATTATCTATACCACATATCCTGTAATAGTTGCTGGAGCCAATTCCAGCTGACATTGGACGAGAGGCAAGGTACATCCCAGACAGGTTGGCATTATGTCGCAGGGAAAACATAAAGAGAAGAATCATTCACACTTATGGTGAATTTAGAGTCTCCATTTAACCTAACCCCAGTCTGAGGAAGCCGGAGCACCTGGAGAAAACTCACGTAGACACGGAGAACATGCATGTCCACGTAGAAAGGCAGATAAGAACAGTTAAAATGAAGCTGTTCTCATTATTATTTGATGCACCTGTTTTGTTTAAATCGTCTTCTCAGCGACAGTCCTGTCCTCTGCAGGTCAACATAGGTCTTCAATGGTAATTGGATTAATTTTTCCATTTCCTTTGCAACCAATATAACAGGTACAGCAGGTCAACAGAGATTACACAGCCAGTATGAAAAAACACAGAGCAATAGATGAGTGAACACCGTCTGGCTCTGAGACGACACCCAAAAGGGCCGTTGTGACAAAACTACCAGATTTCATTAAAGCTTCCATGAAATACTGTTTTCATGTATGTGAATATGAAGAAAAAATGAAATATTGTTTCATATTTCTACACATTTTGAGCTGCAAAGGTCATTCAATCCAGTGTCTAAGAATTTAATTATACTCACGTCTTTTCCCTGTTACCTTTACTTACACATTGTAGGGATCAGAAATAGGTACATGGAAGAATATCTTATAGTTCTTATTGTTATTTAGCAGGATTACGTTAAAAAATACTTGATGGATTACTGCAAAACTTGGTAAAAGGATGCAGAGTGGTTCAGGGAAGAACCCATTCAGTTTTGATCAGTTGGCGGTTCCAGGAATTTATGTTTTCACTTTCTTTAACGTTGGGAGATGGGACCATGTTCAGGTGACTGATGTGTTCAGTTTGTTCAGGATCCAAATGAACATCTGGATGCAGTGAATCTACATGTGGCTTCATAACAGGATTGTAGGCGGAGGTGTGGGTCCCACTGAGTGCCATTCTAGTAGTTCATTATAAAGCTGAATGAGGAGTTGGCCTGTTCACTGCTGTGTTACAAGACTTCATCATGTTATCATCACTCCTCCTATGACCTTAAATAACTTCCCATTCTTTCCCAGGGTGAGACGTTGCTTTTTTTCCTTTTTGTTTTTAATGCAGGCACAGACTCAAAGCCCTTTCACTTGAAGGACCAGTCTTTTGAGCTGTTCTTGAGTTCCAGCCTTCACTTTTTTTATTGTTGAAAAATACACAGAGCCTGATAGAGACTTTCTTTCAAGTGATGAGGAGGGGTTCACATGCAGAAGGTTAAGGAATCCATCTCCTGGGTCTTTCACACCAAAAACTTCATGCTACTTGTAAAGCACTTTGGAATAAAGCATGCACCCAGTGGCGTGTTAAAATATAATGTGGCGCACCCATTTAGAAGCTTGAACAAATCTCTCACTTCCTCTCACCGTCCTTTCTAAACTAAACTGAATTGCGACATTTTCACCATCGCCTCCTCGCTCACCTTTTTATTTACCCATCTCCTGTTTCCTTTTTCTTCATGTCAACTTTAAAGTAAAATGTGCGTCACAGATGAGCGGGGGTCAGGAAGTTAGTCTTCACAGGAAGCCAATTTACTCCCGACATGAAAGGGTTTCACTTTTTTATTTCACTGAGGAAGTGGGTGAGAGGAGTTGTTGGTGAAGTTGAACTCCATCATGGACGACACCTCTCACCCCCTACACGACACTGGGGAGGCCCTGAACAGCTCTTTGAGTGGCAGCTGGTGCACCTACAGTTTGAAAAGGAACGCTTCCGCACTTTATTCCAACTGCTGTCAGACTCTGCAACAGCCTAATGTTACTTAAATGCTTTTTAACCATCACAGTCTATTGAGGACTTTACATTAACTATTAACTATTTCTACATTATTTTTCACATCAGTATCCTCTGCACATGAACCATTAAGCATAATCATATCATGTATCACAGTATGCACTTTACTGAAATACTTTTATATTATATATTTTACTGTAGTATTGAAGGGTGTATATATTATGTACATGTTCTGTTTTATTTTAATTATTATTCCGTCATACTATCATACTGTTGACTTCTCATATCTCTCTACCCAAAACTGAACAGAACTACTGTATGTACTATTGTATGTACTCCACCTCAGGGGCCAACACATGCATCTTTCTTTAATTTTATTTCTGAGTATCATGGTGTGTGTGTGTGTGTGTGTGTGTGTGTGTTTGTGTGTGTGTGTGTGTGCATGCGTGTGTGTGTATGTCTGCGTGTGTGTCTCACAGTCTTCCCTTACCAACCCATTTCTGAAAATGGAGCCGATTAGTGTGGATGATTGTGAGTCACTGCTCAGTTTCCTAAGGTATTTGTTTTGTGTCTGGCAGGCAATACGAGTGTGTGTGTATGTGTGTGTGTGTGTGTGTGTGTGTGTGTGTGTGTGTCTGTGTCTGTCTGTGTGAGATGGGGATAGAGGGTAGCAGGTTACATATGGTGGCTATCACAGGAAGCAGGACCCCCAGCTACCTTTCATGCAGCTTCCTCCTCATTGACCTTTAATAGAACGGTACATAAACTCTCTCTCTCCCTCTCTCTCTCTCTCTCTCTCTCTGCAGGCTGCCTTTATAACAGAATCTCTATCTTTCTATTCATCTTCCTCTTTTTAAGGCTTTACAAATTAGTTCATTTAAATAAATTAATTGCATCAATTTTGACGATCAGTTAATCATTTGAGTCTGACTAACTTCTTGCTCTGCCCTCCTGTCCGTGACAGACTCAGATTTAATGCTGGCATCGTTGGTGTTTAGCTTTGTATTATTTTTAGAGTGTTGATCAATTGGATCCATCTGATTATTATAAATCATCATTCAGTATTTTGGTAAAAAAACCAAAAGATAATGAGTGTCAAATTATTATTATTATCACAGCAGCATCGTCTCCTAATTATTACTCTTCTCTCACCACAGGTGTCCCTTGGTTCTTCTCTCTTTCTCTTCATCCGTGATTCACATAGACTAACCTTCATTTTTGTCTCTGGCCTTTAAATGCTGAAGACCAACTGTACATTCAATTCACTGCTTCAGGGAATTCCTTGTCTTTAATGGCCATCGCCTCCCTGGGCTCTTCTGTTTCTTTTTACTTTTTCATCAATGTCCGACTTGTCTGTCTATAATTACCCCCAAGAAAAAGACCCCAGATGCCCTTCAGAACCCTCCTGTCTACGTGACCATATTCCCAAAAATAAAAAAAGACCCCACTGTGAATTTTCTCCCTTCAAAGCCAGAGGTTTGGTGAGGCAGTCACATCTTGGGTGTTTTCCTGCAAAAAATGTTTTTTTCTGAAGCAGCTGAATGTCAGACCGTTACCGTGTTGTTGTTGTATATTGTACTCCACGCTCGTCATCCAAACTCTTGTCAGAAATTGTAATTAAATGCTGAATCTCACGATGAACCGCAGTGTGTTTGTGTGTGTGTGTGCGGTTTGTGTGTGTGGATTGTGTGTATGGGAGAGCAGCCGTGTCCATGTTTCAGTTTTAATGTGATCATCATCGGCAAGGTCAGCGGACGAAGGCATTTGGGCCATGTTCCACGGCGAGCTGCGACATGACGAGGACGAAGTCATAAAGCACGTTTGATGTGTTTTACCATAACTTTGCTCGGGGCTCTCCAGCACTAAAACTACAGGATGGGATAATAGCTCCTCTTGGGCCTATAATTTAGGATTTCATGTCCAATCGTTTGAGTGCTGAATGAAAAAATACACAGCATTTTTTTCTCATTTAGGAGATGATTGATTGAAAGTTGTGCGATTTAGGCCGCAGCTTTACAGCCATGGGAATCAATTTGGGCAACATGAAAGACTCCTATATATCTGCTCCCCTTCAAGTACTTTTCACATAACTGCACCATCCACTTTGTTCTGAGTGTCAGTCAGAAAATGTCCCTGTACTTTTAAGACAGCTGCTGTAAAAGTAGGATTATATTCTTTATATAAAATTGTTATTTAAAATATACTCTACAACAATGACCTAAAGTACTGTGGAGAGGCATTGTCTAAGGAATCTTTTAGTAGTTTGGCAGCCGTGTAGAAATATTCTCTTCTTGAGTTTTTGAGCAAGCATTGACCTTCTAACCAATCACAGAAGGCCAAAGTGAGGAGTAGGAGCTCATGGCTGTCAATCAGTGCATGAACTCACTTCTATTCCACGGCTCCTACACTGTTTTTTATTCTTTCTTCTTTTTAATCCATCCAGATTTTACAGGGGTAAAACTTTCCCAAAGTCTAGAGGAGAGACTTTTTGTGACATCATCTCTACTCGAGTGAGCACTTTCATGTTGCAGTGGTAGAAACACTAATATGCATGAGCAGTGGGCTGGACATTGCTGGACCAAACCCAAAAGCTGGTTAATTTTCAATTTAGTGAGTGATCGGCCTCTTTGAGTCTGGCATGAAGTTGTTATTGTGGCTGCCAAATCCATATTGGAAACCTGGTTTGCAAAACCTTAGCTGAGAAAATGCACCAATTGGTTTTGTTTGCAAATCAACAACTAATTGAACAAATCAAGTTTTCAGTGCGGATTGAACAATGACTCTTAGCTCTGAATTATCTAAATGATCATCCGGCAGAGTTGGGGTGACTGACCATAGTGTTGCAGCGTCCAGGACCAACACTGCCTCCAGCTTCCTCTTCTTGGCCGAAAGACTCTTTCAGCTAAACAGTACAGTGCCAGTGTGCCGCTGAATTTGAGACCATTGGGACACAAAGGGGATGGATGAAGCAGCAGCTAGGAGAGCAAATTCAGAATATGATCAGTGGATTACCAGAAGGAGCAGTCTGCTTTTTTATTTCTGCAGAACTTCATAGGGTTTGAATGGGACTGAACCTGCAATGAACAGGTGTCATACGTGGGGAATTTATTTCAGAAGAATACTTTGCCTGGGCAGAAAAATCCAGTGCTGATGGCTCATTTGAATTCCGGCAGCATGCATTTGCATAGATCCAGCCCTACTATACATTCACAGTATTCATATAATGCCTATACCTGCTTTACAACAATAGACAATATGGGATTAGTTTTGCATCATATCTCAGCTTTATACATAAAACTCTGTGGTTGTTCTGCTTTGCTTTCACACCAAACCAAAATAAACCAAACAAAATGGGTAAATGTGTAACAAAAGACAGCTTAGATGAGAATTAGTATTGGAACTTGGCTTAAAATAGGAAAGGGTATTTTCACAAAGCACCTCAACTTAAAAGAGTAGAAATGTCATTAATTTGTTCACTAATACAAAACATAACAAATGTTCAGCCCCAAAGCCCAAACTTTACCTAAGCACTCTGCGTTAAATGTTCAAACAACACACATAGAGGGGGGAAAAAGAACTTGATGCTTTGCCAAACACAACAACACCAAATTTGTGTTAATCTTTATTCCATCTTTTCTAGGTTAGACATCAGTGCGAACATCAAAACCCTCTGTGCAGACTTACCCACCCACTCATATCATCCATGGAAACCCTGATCCGTGATTAGATCAGTCAACATTTATCTTTGTTCAGTCAGTAACGTCATTCATGTTGCGGACCAACATCTCTCTCTTGTGAGAAGGATTTGATTTTCATGCTAGCGATGGCATGACGTGATTATTTCTTTGATATAAAAATCCATTCAGGCGTTTTGTTTCCTGTTAGCACTTATCATTCTATATTTCCATCATGATTCAGTCATATCGAAATCTTAACCTTTTATTATGAATGTATTGGTTTCTGAGCCTCGGTCATTATAAGGTGGGGATAAGATGTGGAACCAAATATTCTTCAAATGTCAAGAGGAAATTGTTTCAGTGGGAGAAAATATGTTGTTTCATTTGATTTCTCCTGTGATGTTATTTCCTTTATATCCAGTTTTTATATTTGTAATGTTTAGAATTTTGCAAGCACTCAGTTCATGGCCATGTCACAGTGTTATATCATGCACATACACTCTTTCACTACTTTTGGTCGATTTCCTGAAGATGAACTTATGAGGTTGAAACTCGTACCTTCAATTAAAATAGCCTTTCGCTTCTTTTGATTCATTTCCCTAGTTTGACAGACCTTCCACCTCGAGCCACGAGGAAACGCCTTCCAGGGTGTTAGACAGTATTCGTCTGTGAACAGACTTCTCTCATATCAGATTTGTTGAGTAATTCACTGTGGATAAGACTCTGGTTTGGTATCTTGACTTTAAAACCAGTGTAAACTCTTATCGCCCACTCTCTCATGTAGAATTAGTCTGATAAGCAATCTCACCCTTTTATTGTTTATCGTGCTTTTACCAAAGCTCCCACTCCTTCACAAACCCTCAACAAACCCTCAGCTCAGGTTTTTATGGTTCTTATTGGTTTAAATTGGGCTTAAAGGTTAGAGGATTACAGCTTTCATTCTTCGTCACCAAGATAATATTGAATCTGTTGAAACTGCTCATATTGCTCGTCCACTGGCGTGAGAGCAGCCGGTCCTCCCTCCCTCCCTCTCTGGCCCGGCACTCCTTCACCTCAGGTGGTTGAAGAATGATGAGCTGTTAACCTTTGCTGTGATGGAAATGAAATGGCTGATATCTATCACTCAGAACTACAATTCTCCAGCTTTGCACATTCACTCGGGACCATTTGACAGATGGACAAACAGAGGGGGAGATGGATGGACGGGTAGATGGGATGTTTGCTGTACTCCATACCGATTGTTTAGAGGTGAATGACACTGGACGTAGAGTTGAAGAAACAAGAGCAGGAAGCCAGAGTTTAATGGACTCCTGTGTTAATAGCAGTCAGGATGCATTTTTTCAATATACAGATTTATAATGTATGCATCTCTTTCTGTATTTTAACTGGGTAGTTGTTTTTGAACTACCCAATTTAAATTTGTTGATAATTCAATTCAGGGATTCACCACATATTCAGTTTTTGCTGAGTATTCTACACCACGAGACAAATTCATTTTCTCACATTTAAAATCGTCCAGCCGGTGGGACGCAGCTTTATGTGCTCCTATAGAAGAAAAGGTCTTAATGCTCATCATGTGACTCCAACTTATGATTTTATTTAATTTTTATCTCCATGCCACAGCTTCTCCTGCACAGATGCCTTAAATGTCTCTTTGTGAAATGCTGGCCATATATTCCCTCCTCACAAAGCTCATTAAAACACCAGCCACTGCAATAATACCCTCTGCATTATTTAATGTGTGTGTGTGTGTGTGATTTCATCTACCTGTTCCCTGCAGGATGACTGGAGGTATAAGCCCATATATTAACCACACGACAGACCTCTGAAGCCTCCTCATAAATATGATCAGTACGCTGTGGCCTCTTCTCCCAAAACACACACATGAACACACACAGCGAGCGGGCTGGGCACACTAAGGTTTCCCTTTATGCGATATTGATGCAAACCGACAGCCTTAAGCACAGAGAGCAGACTCAGGACTTAACCCAAAATTAACACTCATATCTTACGTCTGCCGGCACCTGCATCCAAATTAATCTCCTTCTTCCTCTGATGAGAGAGTGTTCATATGTATTTTGAGGAAAAGTCGGGCCCAGAGCTCCGAGCTTGTTTCCTGGGTTTTCACTTCAGGCTGTACTGTACACACAGATCATATACACCTTTAAAAATACCAATACCGCCTACAGCGACTAGCCAGACACGCCCTCTAACAAAGTGAAGTAAAGCGAGAATGTAAGCTGACATTTCCTGCATTCGCTGAAAAGGGTTGACCTATCGCAATAGAGAAGACCAGCTGGCCAATCAGAGCAGACTTTATCAGGAGGGGGGATTTTAAAGAGACAGGAGCTAGAACCAAGTGTTTCTGACAAAGGCTGAAAAGAGGAGCTGCAGCAGTGAACAACATGAGACTAATGATTGTGTTTTCTGAACATTAGCGCATGTCAGTGTTTTTTGAGTAATGACCCAAATTAAAGTAGTTTTTGCATAACCCTGCTACAAACAGTAGGAAAAAAAACAACAAACCGACAGGGGTGAAAAAATAACTGGAGGTGAAAGTAAGAACCCCCATTCGACATCTTGAATTTGCTTGAGTTAAATAAAACATGAAGTAACATAGTTGGACAAATAATTAATTTAACTTGTTGAAATTGATTGAGCAGAGGCACATCTGCTTCACAAGGCTTCAATGTCACCTTGATATTCATTTTATTATTTTGTTACTACAAGAAGATGCCTTAAATCTGGGTAGATGTTTAATCTGGTGATCAGAACAACCCTTCCTCCACAAGTGACTAAATATGACAATTTTAAATAGAATGATTTGACAAAAAGCAGAAGCCGACTTTAAAAGTAAATAATAATTCCATTTCCAGCATGTTTTTTTTTTTTACAGCTGTTCTCAGAGCTCCTGGGGGGATTGACAATGTTTACCAAGTGACAAACTTTGTGGCTTAATTGTACTATTTTTCATTTCTGGTGAATTATTATGTTCTGAATAATTTCCTGCATGTTTAAACTGACTGTGCCATCTGTTCCTTGTCAGAATGGCTCTGACTTATGGATAAAAACAAAAAAACACAGGGGAAACAAAAAACCAAGAATCGGCTTATCGGGTATTTATATCTGATAAACAGAGCTAATGCATTCCTATATTTGAATTTGTGTATTTATGATCTGGTAATGTCTCAGCTAGAGACCCATTAAATGAGAATCCAAATCTCGGTGGCCTTTGTCATTGATCGAATACCTCTAATATTCCTGCAGATTGTCTATTAATAATGCTGCAGCAGGGGAGAGCATGTATGATGAGACTTGATTCTGCCTATAAACAAATCCTCCGGGATTCAGAAGATAACACCATGATTCAATATCTGTAGCTGCAATAGATCATCATTCATGCCAACCATCTGATAGACCTCTCAGTGTGTGTGTGTGTGTGTGTGTGTGTGGGTGGTTGAGACAGAGAGAAATGTAGAGCATCTGCACAACCCGGCTTAAATAAAAGCAAAAAATCCCCAGTTTCTCAATCTGTACAGACACTAAGCAGTGTGTGTGTGTGTGTGTGTGTGTGTGTGTGTGTGTGTGTGTGTGTGTGTGTGTGTTCCTCTGACTCGTACGCCACACAAACAACAGTGGAACAACAACAATAGAAAACCATAAAGTATCATCTGAATATTCACCAGACAAAGCAGGAGTGCAGTTATACAACCAGCGTAAAAAGTGTGTAACAGTACACAACACTTCCAATTCGACGAGGGTTGTTTCTCCAAAGATATTTATAGTAGAGATGGGAGCTTGTTGACTTTCTCCAAATCTGTTCTTCTTATTGAATCATCTTATCTCTTTTGTTCAGCATATCGATGTTACATTTCTTTTAATACTTATTAAAAATCTAGTCATCATTTTCGTTTCCCACCAAGATATGTTCATCACTCCTTCCAGAAAGTGCTCGTGACCTGCTGACGACCCAGCAAACAATTAGAATATGCTGTTCCTAAGCCAGCAGCAATAAAACACAAAATAATGCACCAACATTGATAAAATTTAATTTTAGCTTCATGTAAATAAGGATCGTGGTGTGAGCAGCTGAGAGCTGAGATGTCCTCTTTTTAAAAAAGCCTTTTATTGTTGCTACACTGTGAAATGTTCTTCTCATCTGGGTTGAACTTGTTGCCTCCCGCGTGTTTCTGATCATCAAATAATGAGTGTGTTTGCAGAGGCAGCTTTTCCTCACTGCTGGTGACCCGAACTCTTTCCTTATGTTCACACTACAGACAGAACTCGAGTTGGCAGGGCCTTCTGTTAGTGAACTTCTGTGGTATCGATTTTGGCCTCATATCTGTCTCCTTCTTACTTTCTACTTTCCTCCTATGTTTGAGTTTGTGAAGGCAGCGCTTTTTCTTCACTTAACTGCTTTTTTTTTTTCCTCCAAACTACCTCTACCAGAATGACAGTTTATATATATACTGAGGGTAATTTTGTTTTGTGTTGCTCACATTGACCGTGAATTGTTCTCTGCACCCTCTCTCCCCCCTGTTTTCCTTGATGACAATAAAACCGTTTTCAGACATAAACTCAGGAGGATGTCTGGAGAATTGGGTCCAGACTTTGCCTTTCAAATGTGGCTGCGCTTTTTCACCCTTTGTTTTCTTTGGGTTTGTTTTTTTGCCATTTTTGCATCGGCCGTGTGCAAGAAACATCAACACACCCACTCGCTCGTGGTGAATCCTGCGGAAGATCTCCTGCTGTGTTCTCCCATCGGCTCCTCCAGATATTCTGCAGAGATTTTACGAGTGGGGGGCCACCAGGAGAAAGTCTGCAGCTCGTCTGGAGAAAGCCTGAGCATGAACATCTGACTTGGCTGCAACAGGATCCATTTTCAGCAATGTTTAACCCCAAAGTATCTGCAGACACTCTAACGGTTTGGATCAAGAAATGTTGTTCCCAGTTGACTTGAGACGATAAGGCGAGACCAAAATCTCACAAGGTCCTAATTTTGCACGAGTCATGGCAACAGAGAGAGGAACCAGCATATTTTCAGATTAGGGAGCGCTCTTTGAGTGTGTCTCTCATGGTCACAGATACACGCACTCTGTTAGCAATTTGTTCTATGTCACAGCCCCCGGAGAATAACACGGCATTCTACAGAATTTACCATTCAGTAAGTGCTATACTCAGGTAACGGGTGCAATCGACCATGCTACGCTGCAGTAATTCCCTTGACACTCTGCAGTCTAGTGCTTTATCACAGGTCACCACTCCGTACATGGCACATCAAATGTTCAGATATCTGGTGAGAAATACACCTGCACATTTCACTTTCTCTTCCTCTTTGTCTCTTTCTCTCATTCACAGCAAAAGCATCAACACTTTACATTATTAATTAAAGGTGTTTCAGTAAGAGTATAAAAGATAAACTTGAAGCTGATTATAATCTTGTTATGGCTCATGTAAAATGGATTATTTTTACAACTGGAATACTTCAACTCAACCACACAATGAAGACAATGCTCAAGCTACGTTTGGTGTTACTAGATGGAGCTAAAACAAAGATAGCCTACTACATGCTAATGACCATTCCTGAATAATTTAATTTAGTGATTATTTATCTCACCCGTGTTATTGAAGTACTACATAGCACGACTGAACCAATTTTGATGTTGTGCCCATTGGAACCGTGTTTTCCTTGAAAATAAGATGAAGAATCATTGCCCAACAACAACAGAAGAACAAGGTGCAAGTGAGTTTGATATGTCTTTGCTATAAATTGTATGTTTTAACTACTTGGAGTAAAACTTGTGCAGTAACCACGTAGTTATAAAACAGGCGGACACTAAAATAAATTGTTTTGACAAAATTTGTATTGCCAAATTGTGTAACAAGATGATGGCAATCAGATGTGCAAAAATTGGTGACACTTAAAAAGTGATAAAATTAAATAAATTCAATTCTTCTTGAAATTCCTTAATATTTTTGATATTGGCAGTTGTTTTTATTAAATTATGCAGTTTGATTGAGATTTATTTTTCAAGAGAGACACAGGAGACACATCATCAAATACAAAGGAGTTAATAAATAAACTAGGTGTTGATAGGAACAATTACAGAAAACATGAAAAACATCAGATAACAGAGAATTAAAATCACCACAGGCACAATATTTTGTGAAGCATTTCATTAAAAGCCGCATAGAATTTTCAAAATTCTAATGATTTAAATAGCCAAAGTCCTGTGAAGGACTTTGGAAAGGCATTGAAATCAATGGAATATTAAAATACAGGTGTATGTATTAAGCATACTAATGTGTTGAATATATAAATATTAGAGGCTGTGAGATTCTTTTCCCTTTTATGTCCTGAATTAGTTCAAAATGTTTTACAGTAAGCACTGATCTTCTTCTTCCATTTACCTGATACATTATAATTTAAAACATTAAAATGAAATGTAGGAAATGAAACAAAGTATGAATATTTTAGCTGAATGGTGGAAAACAACAACGGTGGGGTTGTGTCACCTGAGATCAGGTTGTCACTGTGCTGCTGCTGTTGATGCATATTTATAAGCTTCTTGTATCGATACCGACTCGTGTTGCATTGGTTTCAAAGAGCAGATGGGAGTGGGTTACGACCTGCCAGGACTTTCTCTCTCTGTGCCCCTCACTCATTGTATGTCTCTCTCTGTCTCCGTCAGTCACCCTCGCTCGCTCTGCTCTCTCTCTTTCTCTCTCATTAAAGGCCCACCACATCCAACACAATAATCCATACAAACACTTATTTCTATTCATGAGTTTGTCTTCTGCTCGCCGTAGTTCCACCCATGCAAATGTCAACACTGTGATCAGTGTCCCATGAGGCGGTTTTTCACACCTGTGAACAAAAGACACATCCATATTTACCAGGCTGCGCTTTTGTCAGAGTTCCAGACTGCCGTCCAAGGACACGTTATTGTGAGCATTCACACGCCTGTCACCTTGAATAGAATTATCTTGATTGAAAAGCCCTGGGA
Organism: Paralichthys olivaceus; assembly: GCF_024713975.1. Lineage (NCBI taxonomy): Eukaryota > Metazoa > Chordata > Actinopteri > Pleuronectiformes > Paralichthyidae > Paralichthys > Paralichthys olivaceus. The sequence continues at coordinate 20,250,887 of NC_091101.1, forward strand.
ATTGTGCCCGTTCTAGTGGGTGTGTCATTGTCCACTGGACACATGATGAGAGGGTCCTGCTCCTAACTCATACCTTTTTCACATTATCTACGTGTGCTCGCTGTATTTTTTACCAAATACTGAATGTATATGAATGCCTATATTTCTTTAAAATAATAATAAACAATCATGCATTCCAATTTTTTCCTATATTCAACTGGTGTTTTCTAAGAATGGCACTTTTTCTTTTTCTTGCACCGCCTATCCCTTGAGAGTCAGAGGGGGAGCTGGAGCCAATCCCAGCTGGCATTGGGAGAGGTGGCGTACACACTTGACAGGCAACCTGCGTATCACATGGCAACCTAACACCTAACCTAACACCCAACCTGCATGTTTGTGGACCAGAAACCTTCTTGCAACACCATGTACACCTTTGAAAAGAGACAGTCTGAAAGTGTGCTCTGTGAAGTCGCTCTGCATTTACGCTGGTGGCTGTAGAGTTTCCATGCTACTGTGTTGAGTTTCTGGTCCACTTATTTACAACTTCTCTGGCGTCTCTGTTTATTTCAGAACAAAGGCGAGTATTCTTATGTTGGAGTTGAAGCTGATAGATGTTGAAGAGCAATTTCTTTTTCTTAAACAACTGCAACAAAGAAAAGAGAGACGCCGGAGGAGATGGTCTGTACGACCACTAAACCGTGTAAGGCAAAGCAGGAGATTCGGTAAATACTTTCTGCAGGAAATGTGATGCTGCCAAGCTGACTTACCACAGCTCTTGCAGTCTGTGTCGACTCATCGCGTAAGTACATCTTTTGGGAGGTGCACATCAGGGGTAGGGCCTAAGGCTCTACGCAGGGTGCACGTCTACGAGTAGGCTACGTGGCGCATGTGTTGGGCTTTTTCACAGTTATTCAATTGATTACCTTGATTTCACACTCAGCTGCAATGACAGCTGGCGTTTCCCTCTGCCCTCCACTGTAGCCCTGCAGTGAAAAAACACTAAAACACTTTTTACCTTCAGATGTAGTTTCTCTCAAACAAACTTCTGCCTGAATCAATCTTGGAATTGAGTCTACTGTAGAACAAACTGTTTGAAGATGCCCTGTTTCTGAATCGATTTCCGCAGACATTTGATATGCTACAACATCCAGTGGACGTCTGGGGTTGAATAGTAAAGTACTAGTGTATTTTACTGCAGACCGGGTTGCACACCTTTTCTTGACCTGTGCAGATGTGACTTGCACTTCTTCAAATGTATGTAACGGACAAACTACTGTCTTCACAAGAGGGCCAAGTTGGATTTCCACCATTTCACGATTCACTGAGAACATTTCCTGCCCCAAAATAACAGCAAATGAGCATGAAGCAGTAGAGGAGTTGTAAATGCTGTCATGACACCACCACATCTCTCACAGACCTACCACTGGGAGATGAAGTGCTGACTGCCGTTTTCACAATAACCGTTTCTGCTAACCGGTCAGGGAATAGCAGACTTTAAGGCTGTGTCATTTTAAGCAGGGAAAAAGAGAAATCTGACCTGGAGTGTTGCTACCACCACGGGCTGTGTCTTAGCCCTAACCACATCTAGTTTCTGACATGTCTTGCTAAGCATGACTGCCTTCTATCAGAAACACAGCTGAGATCTCCTGGGTGCTTCGTTCTCACCAGGGAGATATTTTCACCTCTCAGTGCTTCCAGAGAAAAGGAGGAATACTCTGTTGTCTGAGTTTCTTTTTAGATGAAGTATCTGCAATGTAGTCACTTTGTTGGAGTTGAATTATATTTTTCTGCCGATGTTGGAGCCTGTAAAGTCCACAAATGCTGGCATCTTACAACTTGAGTGTCTTTCTAAAGTCATTTTGTCATTTCTGATTTATTAATTACCACACACACTTACAGTCAGACATTTTTCCAAGGCTAAACTGTGCGGTCCAATATAAGAGCCTCTATATAGAGCCATAACATAAAAACAGACACCGTGGAGAGAAATTGCAATATCAATACATCATAATCCAGCTCAGACCTTATGCAGTCTTAACCTTGAACATATCAATAGTATAAATATATAGAGAGTTATTGCATTGGGAACTGGGGGAAATCTGTCAAATGGTCTTCCACCTCAGATGGTCTCAGGTGGCCAGTCAGCAAAAAACAGTATATCTAATAAATAGTGCAGAAATCCCAGACGTCTATGTTGCAGGTGAGAAGAACAAAGAGAAGAACAAACAGTTTTCTCTGATTTGTTAATATGATTGAATAATATGTTTATATAATATTTCAAATGATTAAGAGAGCATTCAGATAATTCAATCAACTAGAAAAATAAGAATAGACGTGATTTTGAGTGTTTAAATGTCAGATTTATATAATTGTCTCAAAGTGGTATTTGTCTCCAGTGTTTTCCCATTTCTCTGCTACAAGCCACATTTTAATCAACCATTCATCCATCAATTAGTTTTGTTCCAGAAAGAGATTATTGATACATGCACCCCCAAATGCAATATATTTTTACTTTTGTTTAAACATTACAGTTACGTTTACTCATATGGTGGATGTTTTTCTCATTTCCCACAGGAAAAACAGTGCACATGATGAAAAGTGTATTCTTCCTCCAGTTTCTGATTTAATGTACCATCTGCCGGAGCCAAAAACCTTTTAAGCTTTAATAAAACTTCAGCTGGAGGAATAACATCCATATTACCAAGTTTATGCCATAAAGCATTCTCTCCCTGTCATGTTCCGTCCCTCTGAAGTTTCTCTCTCTCTATTCTTACTTTATTCCATTCACCTTGTGTGTATGTTGGATGTTTTACTTCTTTTCTTTGTCTGGTTTTCCCACTTCTGTGATTGTCCGCCCTGTGTTACCTCGTGCTGCTGATCTGTTCCCTGGAGTTTCCTTGTGTGTTTGCGCCCACATTTTTTTTTTCCAGTGTCTTTTGAGTTGGAATTACTGTTTGTGTCCGGAGCCTTAAGCTTGTTAATTTCACAATAAATTATAGTCACTGCACTGCACCTACCTTCAGTGGTGTGCTCTGCATTTGGGTCATGAAACATTTATAACACTCAACACCACAGAGAAAACCTGTAAATCTGCTGAAAATGTGGACTCAGTTATGCACAATGTCAAGTATCTTCTTTAAGATTGTCAAATTTGGTTAAGTCTCATCGTCTCTTGTGACACTATTATTTAGATGAGGAAAAAAATCATCCCTCAGGCTACGTTAATTGATGTTGGTTGTATCGGTTTTACTTGCATTAATAACCTTTCTTTAAATTACCTACAATGAGTTGAATTTCAAGAAGCCAAATAATCCCACATGCAGATTAGTGTCTATAGGAAGCAACTCTCCTACCAAAGTAAAAGAACACACCAAAACTGATTTACAAAGATGAGGAAGATTATTTGGAGCATTTGACTGGAGGAGTTTGCAACATGTGGTGCTCAGACTTGTGTCTGCTAAGCTCAGACACGTGTTAAAATGAGTTTCAGATGGGCCTCTGGTGTCAGGCGGCTTATGTGTTTATTTGAGCCGATATTTTTTCTGCAGATGACTTCATTGTTTCAGTTTTTCTTTTGCCCTTCCATACATCTGTGCTCTCCCTTTCCATAGCGGAACAGATTGTCTTCATTCCACACTGCTTCCAAACAAAAGTCAAGGGAACACTTCTCCACAGCTCAACACATGAACCTGAACATATGGCATAAGCAGATTGAGGTAGCTATTTTAATTTTCCTACAAGATTGCAACATTTTTATAAGTGCATACAATAATGTACATTGGTTTAGCAAGGGGAGGCACTCCTATGGGTGTACATTGAAACTATTGCACCCATAATGACACCTTAGAAATTTGCATTATGAGTTTTAATTGCATGGATTCGTGTCAGACTCTTCCATAAGAGAAATACATATAATACAAATGTGACAGTGTTTTTCTGTCGCATAAAAGCTTGAGCCTGTACAAACACTAAACAGCTTTTAACACTCTACTCTCTGCTTCTACAGTAATATCTGTGATCTTATTTACACCTCATACTAACTTGCAAAATCAAGCTGTGAAAGCAAACAGGGCGTTGTATTAAGAATGCATGAAAAATCAAAAGATGGGAGTTATATTAATAACAGATGGGAAAGGCTTGTGATTGCATCTTATTATCCATGCAGACAAAATATCTGTAAACAGATTGCATGTTAATCCAGATGTGGTCTTAAAGTTGAGATCTTTTGAATGAGGTTTTGAAATCATTTCAGGTTCTGATTCATCTCTGCTGCTCCAATAGACAAAGTACAATTCACGTTTGCGTGATTTGTCTGGACAGGAAAGTAAGGTTATCTATCTTTTTAGAAACTCACTTTTTTATTGTTATCCACTGCCACATGATTATGGAGAAGACTTGTGCAGCTTTAGGTGTAGATCTGATTGGAGTTTTGATCTGCAGAGAGCCTCTTGATGCCTGAGTGTGGAAACGGTTGAGCTGTAATCAACAATATTTCACACACACACACACACATGCACATTTATTCATGCAATCTCACCACACCACTGTGTATAATGTCGTATGAGCCACGCACAGAAAACCCACATCATTGCAAATCAAGCTTTGTCACAGCATGTTGCTGGAACATTTTCTGTTGAATGTCAACGAGGCCGTATCCTTTGTGAATATTCATGTACAGTATCAAAAGGGAACAGTGTTCATTCAGCTCCGTCCCCTGCAGAACTGTGAAAATGCTAATAACGTTCCAGAAATAGAACTATGACATTAACAAGTAATCAAAACGGCTTCTGGGAGCTGTCCACTTTAGAATCTTGAGACGTTAATCACACTTTACACTTTAACCCACGAATATTGATTTGCTGTTTGGCGGAGCCCCCTGCCTCTACACGTTCCTGTTAACTCCCCGCTGTAATGGCAGTAGCCTTTGTTTGAGTGAACGCTCGCATCCCGATGTTTGTATCTGCTGCTCAAAAGCCTCTTGTGTTCAACATAAGTGTAAATAAGCTCCTGAATCATTTTCTGTGAGGCTGGCTTACAGTATCTGCAATAAGACAAACTGATTTAAATACAGAGCATTGTCAGTTTTTGTTAAACACTCCTATTATGCTCAGTGACACTCCCCAAAGATGAAGAAAATGCAAACAAGCTTTTGCATTACAGTTACATTAGAAAGATAGTAATGGTGACTGCTCAAGGCTGGAGGAGAACTGGGAATCGGAGTTTCACATTCTTAACCAACGCTGCCATCCCCATCGACCGTCCCCTCCAGGGAATGTTGTTCTATCCGACTCTTTGGTCCTGTGCGTGTTGTTGTTCACGAACAATGACAATGACTTTACCATATGCACTAAGCCGTGTTTTGGTTAGGGATATTTAGCCCACGGTAGAATACTGATGAAATGACAAACATTACCCTGCAAAACTTCGGCATGTTAGGATGCTGACATTAGCATTTAGCTCAGAGCACCACTTTATTGGAAGCTATCTTCCAAAAGAAAAGACGGCATAATTTGTTTTTGCTAATTCACCCAAAACACCTAAATTTAACTTCATAAAAACCGATTTCTTCCATCTACAATAATTTGTAATTGTTTCAGAAGTCAAACACTTTAATCCTGTGAGCAGAAATATACCTCTACACACAAATATGATTATCTGACAATCCAAAATTCCAAATGGATCATCTACATGAATAAAACTTCATTCGTGCATTATGTCTTTAGTGTCTGCTGCAGAACATCATGTCTTGTCTTCTTACTAAAGGGAACACGTTGTGTCTCATAACAAGTACCCACCAAATGAATTGTACTTGTTGCAGGCACATTATTTTGTGTGGTTATTCTTCTTGTGTTTACTTTTTATTATAATTCGAATGTGGTTTTTCTTTAGTTCTAAGTCATGTTTGTAACAGAAGAGGTTTTATTCATAGTGAACACTTTGAAACACTGATCACGGCAATTGAGGGTGTTTTTCCATGTTAACAGCAGAACACTGGGTTCATGATGGATTACAGTGCTGTTTGAGCTTTACTTCTTTAACATGCTCAACAGCCTCTTTTGATCCCACTGTCTTTTATCTGTCCTATATTTTCACACTGCATTAAACAGAGAAGGAAAGGCCTTGTGTCTTATAACGTGATAATGTGTGTGTGTGTGTCTGTGGTCTGGGTATTTCCTATGTTGTGGGGACATAACTCTGTTTACACATTCACATTATGGTTATTTCCGTCCTTTGTTCATCTTAATTAAAAACATTTGTTCTGTATTTTACTTTTCTTTCCCTATAAAATAATTAGAATTTTTTTTTTCCCATGCTGCATTTTCTGCTGAGAATTTCTCTATAATTAGAGATCAATAATTGACCATCACAGTGTCACAATCTCACAAACAGATGGAATTGTGGGGAAAAAAGTGAAATTAAACCTTCATTTAATTTATGCAGAGTTACTGACATTGTTTTTAAGATTTTTGGAAAAACAAACGTGGCACTGACATGACACTGCGGAATTATCTGAATACAAAAACACAATTTCTCCAGAGAGGAGCAGGGTTTACCAACAGTGTTACATTTAAGAGAACCTTAAAATGGCAGCGAAAGCAGAAAGGCAGCTATTATAAAATGAATGTTTGACTTCTTGACATTTTCTGCTAAATGGGTAGTTTAGTGGTTTTACCACTGCTGCAGTTTAAATGGGATCAGTTGAAGAAATTTTAAAATAGGGGAATGAAGGAGATGTTTGTCAGGTTTAATTCCCAGATGTCAGGGGTTGTGGTTGTGGTCATGATAAGGTCAGAATTTAAGTCATATCTTTTAAATCAACCAGTGAGACTGTGACATTGCGACAAACTTTCAGTATTTCTGTTCACTGTGTGTGTGTGTGTGTGTGTTTGTGTGTGTGTGTGTGTGTGTGTGTGTGTTTGTGCAAGGCAATAAATAACAAGGCAGCAGGTTGATCTCTCTGCAGGTCAAACTGCAGCAGTCTAACAGTGTCAAGAGTGAAGGTCAGAGTATTTTCAATTAAAAAAAATATATAGATATTTTATTCCCTCAGTTCACTGAATTGAGGCAATTTGTAGCTTTGTTGTTTTGTCTCCTTGAACTTGGATCAGACAAAGACCTGGACCTTAGATCTGGAAGATAAGTTAAGTGGCTTTGATTTATTTAAGTGTGTGGTTCGATATGTTTCGCAGTTGCTTGCTGGTGATGCGTCCCCGTGTGAGGGAGGTTATTTTAGGGAAGAGGACATTTGGCTGGTCCCTCACCACTTCAAATTGCTGTTTGAGGGGTAAGACTCAGTTTTGGGGTCCAGGTTAGAATCAGGTTTGAGGGTTGAAGATTGTATGTTTCTTGGTTTTGGTAAGGTGCGAGGGAGAGAGTGTAACACAGTCTAAATATAAAGTGTATGATCAGCAGAGTCAGTACATATGAAATCCCCAGTGTAGATGTTTATCTTTGAAGAAATGTGCACAGTGAGGATGGAGATAAAGAGTGTAGGAAATTATTATTTGTAGTAGTTATAGACCAAATACTAACTGTTTAATCTCACACAGGAGCCCCTGGGAATCGTAAAGAAATCGTAAAACACACACAAAGACAGAAGTGGTCTTACATTATGTCTGAGAATAACTTGTAATCTGATATTCGAGGCAGGTAACACAATACAAGATAAATAAGCTGCACAGAACAGGAACTAGAATGAATCTTTTCTTTTCCAGAGGCAAGTCATGCCCTTAAGGCCTGATGTTGGCAGAGCTTTGTTATGATTATTATTATTACAGTTTTATGACTCCAGTGAATCTCTGCACATCTGGTTTGCCATCAAAAGAAAACTGTAAAATTAACTGGGGAGTATTGCTGAAGTTGGCTGAAATGAAAATATGGGCTGAGCTTTGTGGGATTTGATAAATTGCGTAGCTGGGTATGCAGAACACAATGTACACAGACACACACAAGTACAGAGAAATAGAGATTTCAAGTTATGGCCTGTCATTGCACACAGATTAATGGAGAATAAAATGTTCTGTACTGCCTGTGTGTGTGTGTGTGTGTGTGTGTGTGTGTGTGTGTGTGTGTGTGTGTGTGTGTGTGTGTGTGTATCGGTAGGTATACATATGTTTGTTAGTGCTGATAACTCTCCTCACTGGGGAAATTCAGGGCAAATACAGGGGAAATTGGATATAGTCTGGCCAAACTGTTGGCTCTCCCTGGGCAGTGAGTTAATAAGACTTGATAATCAATTCTATCCTCACCCCTTCTTTGCCTCACTTGATACTGCAGCGAGAAAAACACACAAAAAAACGTTACTACACAATACTTGATGAAAGTATTTTTTAAATGTGTATATCTTAATGGGATTTACATGTTATTAGTAGGGTTGGAAATACACATAGGACACCGTTAATACTTTCACTGCAATTTTTACATCCTGGATGAAATGTTATTTTCATTTTATCTACAGGCTCACATTGAAAATAATTTGAATGATAATAGAAAATGTAAATGATGTTCCTACAGTCCTCTCTGCACCATCCATCAGTTACTGTTTATTGTTTGAGGTATATTACGATTGCAGTGCTGCATAGAATGAGCCGTTATTGTTCATGTTTTTCCGTTTGTTCATGTTTTAAATTACCTTCATAATAAAGCAACTGTGGGTTAATGACGGATGCATTATGAATACAGATTATGCATCTTCAATGATTTTGATCACAGCCCGGAACAATCAAAGGTTGACTGTTGATTTAACGGCATTACCATGCAAACAACGGCCACACTGCAGGGCTCATATCTCTGTCTCTGTTTAAGGTTGAGGCAACAAAAGTATTTTGCTTAAGTTTGAGAAGTGATTGTGGTTTTAGTTGAATGTTAATAAAACACACTGAGTCTGTGTTCCTGGAAAAATGTCCATAATAAACCAGACAATGGTGTTTCCCTAACCTCCACCACACTGTGAGTCCATAAATACAACCGTTCAAACTTAAATCCCAAAGTAGACAGTGTTGTGCAAAACATTGTGGTTGGAATGAATCACATCTATTGTCAGTTAACATTTTAATGGTTTACTCAATATCAACATTTTTGTGATTTGTGCGTCTTCTGTGTGTCACTAGAAAACATGATCCCGCTGGAGACATCCCTCACAAGTGAGTTTACGTTGTAAATCATTTGTACATCAATGTATTTCAAATGGGACATGGCGTCACAGGTGGATTGTGGGGCGCAGTCAAGTCATTACAGGAACTGAGGGAATAACAGGGAAGGCTTTGTGATCACCATACAACTGATTAGATCCGAGCAGCAGCTGCAGAGCTCAGGCTTCAGTCTGAGTAATAAGTTGGATTTCACCTGTAGCTCTTGACAAAATCTTGAGAATATTCAAGCCTGTTCACATGAACGCAGACACACGTGTTAGTCTTTTTACTGCTGAGGCTCTGTGAGGTGGTTCAGGGACAATAGAGACTTTAACTTGATTTAATTAATGGATAAGGTCACTCAATTTAACATGCAGCTTATAATTGGTATTAAAGGTCAATGTAAGGAGAATTGATCATAAATATGTAGTGGCCATTATGGTTGTAATGTGCTGTTTGAAAAAATGATGAATGTAAATCCTTTTTTCATTTAACCCACTTGATGCTTAAAATGTATAGATTTATTATTTATAAAATGTATTTATACATAAAACCAAACATAAAGCCTATGCAATGATAATACTTCAGATTTGTCATATTAGAATTTTAAGCTTCTGTTTGTGAGTCGAGAGGCATTTATTAATATATCAGCAGTGGAATTCAGATCAAAATCAATAAATCAGCTTAGTTCTGCTTTCATTCGCACTGAGGTCAGAGTGAATTCAATTTCTCCAAAAAACGTAATGGGGGAAAGAAATGAGGGGAAAAAAAGAATTGTATTGAATTCAAAAGCTTAGAGATAATAAGACACTTTTCAGAAGGCATTGTAGTTCAGCGTCTGCATCATTTCTTAAAAGCTCTCGCACTCAGAAATGTAGAAGAATGACTCTTTGACTCTCGGGGGTTCTCTCTACATCTCCTGTTGATATGAAACAAAACAGATTTCAAGACACATCAGTTGTGTGTTTCAGTGTGTCGTGGTGTTTTTAATGCTCCTGTGTGAAATAAAAGGAGAAGACGATGATAAATTGAGTATCTGTGGACTAAAGTGGATAATTTGAAAACTGTGTGTGTGTGTAAAAATACCATGACTTCTTAACTGATAGTATTTGTGCTAATTGTTTAAATAATATCATGCTTTGTTATATAATGTTGTGGTTTTTACCTGTTTTTGCTGTAAAGTAAGTGCTGTATGAATAAAATTGTGATTATCATGAGAAATATCAACGATACCAGTTGCAGGTCTGCACTTCTCTGAAGACTGACTGGACTGGAGATAAAATCAGACCCCTAAATATCATTGTGTAAAACAAAATCCATCCTGTCACTCGATCCTCTGCCCATCTTAAAGGTCCAGTGTGTACGATTCTACACACTGTACCTTTAATATTAGTCATTTGTTCTGTATTCGAGTTTTCTTTCCCTACAAAATAAGTAGAAAGTACCACTTATACTCGTGTTGCATTTTCTGCTCAGATAAAATGTTATGATATAATAAGAGATTGATAATAGACTATCACAGTGTCACATCTCACACAATATCAACATTGTTCCATTTAAGAGTGAACCTTAAAATGACAGTTAAAGCAGAAAGGCAGCGATTAGAAAATGAATATTTGACTTAGAGTAGAATGGTTTTACCGCTGCAGTTTAAATGGGATCAGTTCAAACACATTAGGGGAAAGAAGGAGATATTTGTCAGATCGTATTTCACAGATGTCAGGGGTTGTGGTCAGGCTAAGGTCAGAATGTAAGTCACATCGTCTAAATCAGTGAGACTGGAACATTGTGATGAACTTTCAGTATTTCTGTTGAGTGTTTTTTTTCCAGGAGCCATGTCAGACGGATCATTAGTGCTCCTGCTGCACACCTGGCTTCCAGGTGTATTTTAAGGCCCTACGCTTTTCCACGAGGAGTTTCAGTCCTGCTGTCTGACTAGACATCTGCTCGGGTTGATTCAGGGCTGAGGTATGCTGGGAAATATGTGAGGTCACCAAACTCCATGTAGAAATTAGGTTGACAAAGGTGTTTGTCTTCCTGCCCTAAAAAGGCAACGCAAAAGTCACGTGTCACGCTCAGTTTACACATGCCCACGCAGAAAAACTTAGAAACAGGTAATTAAAGGTTCAGTGTGTAGAATTTATTGACAACAAGTGGTGAAATTTTCAAGGAGAAATTACCAAACATTTTCTGGTTCCAACTCCTCTGTGATGATTTACTGATTCTTTCTAAACTATACAGTTAGTTAGTATAGTTAGTCAGGTTCAGTGCTAGTAAACTGGTAAATTAACAGTTAGCTCTGTTTCCTTACAGCACGAAGGTCCTGGGTCTAAACCCCCATTCGAGTGCGTCTGTGTGTAGTTGGCATGTTCTCTACGTGTTTGTGTGGCTTTTCTCCAGCTTCCCCCCGCAGCCCAAAGACATGCAGACTGACGTTAGATAAGTTGGAGACTCTAAATTCCTAAATTTCCCTCGGTATCAATAAAGTATCTGTCTATCGATCCATCTATCTAATATGAGTGAAGGGTTTGTATATTGGTCCTGTGATGGACTGGAGATCTGTCCCGTCTCTCCGGCTCCAGCTCCCAGCGACCCTCACAGAATGAGCGTTATAGATGATGAACGGATGCGTGGAGAAAAAACGGGATTTCAATATTTCTGCCTGTTTTTTATGGAAACTGTGATGAACATTTCTTACTTTATTCATCCTTTACACCGAATAACTGTCAAATTAATCAACTATGGAAAAAAGTCAGTTGCAGCCTTTGTGTTGATGCTTCATTTAGCCACTTTTCCATATGGCACTTATCAACACATGTATCCCATCTTATATTTATGCTTTAGATGATTAATTACGAGTGTGTTGTCATTTTATTCATCTTTATAATTCAACGAGACATTTCACACTTTGCTTGCAGGTGCTCAACACCCTGTCACATGTCTCTGCAGATTTGTCACGTCTCCTGATCAGACCGCTCAGGAGACACTTGTGTGATGTTTGGTGGCTTCAGGTGTGTGTGTGCGGAGTGGCCAGCATGTAAATCAATTTGTTGTTGTTTGATGGAAAACATAGTTTGGCATTTAGTACAGAAATGACACCCTTTTAAACGACTTAGAAGGAAAAACAGCAGTGAGTCTTGGTCCTGAGGACAAACACTAAGAACCACAGCTTCAGGCACTATTTAATAGAATATTACCCTCAGGAACATTTAGTAAAACACTTGGAAAAAGAAAACACTTCCTCGGGCGGCAATACACTTTTCTGATCACCTGCTGTGTTGTCAAATAGCCCCGGCCTGCAGTTACACCTCCTCACGTGAACACGTCATAGAAAATGTAGTTCTATTGTCGAGGCACTTTCTACCTTCCCACCTCCCTCTCATTTGACACAGTGCTTTGCAATAAGCTTCATGAAATGTGTCTCACCTGTAAATTAACACATCAACTGATAATTAAAACACCCCCCCCCCCCCCCCCCCTCCCCCCCCACCAATAGCATTCAGATGTGGGCCACTTTCCTTGCATGAAAAAGCGCATGTCTGTGTGGTTAACTACAGTGTAATAACAAGCAGAGGAGGAAATACATCCAAAACATTTTTGCATGTTTTCCTCTGTAATTCTTGAGAAATTTATGCATGTAAATCCCTGAAACTGCCTCAGTGTGTGAGTTGTACTTTGGGTATCGTTAAACCTGCCCTGCTTTGCCTGCTCCTTTTTAATTAGATGATTTAGTCATAGCCACATTTTCACTGGAAGGTTATCCACTGTGTTGCCAGAGATGATTAGTGGATTTTTACTGTTTGCACACCTCCTCTGCAAGGTGCGTGCTAAAAATAATGCAGGACAAAAACAGACCATAACAATGCATAATGTAAAATATTAGGGTCTAATTGGATCAGTGATTATCTTGCAGGAATATGCAGAAAACATACTTATTGTATAATAATCCAGAATGAATGAGAATGAGGCCCCAGATATGCAGAGGAGCTCATTATGTACTGACCGGCTGAATCACTCCTGGTTCCCTGTCTCCAGATCACTGCTTCATTTTCACCTCAGTTGACTCGGGCTGCACAACACCACAGCAACTGATGAATTGTTCAACATCACATTAAAAAGAAAAGGCTGATGCTTGCTTTCTCTTTTGATTCTCCAGAGTCGAGATCTGGGGCTTCGTTGCCGCAGCCTCACATCCTTCACATGAACTTCTGCTCCCATTAGAAACCGCGAGGAGGAAAGTGCCAGGAAAACATGGCTGACGCGATCTTCAGTGGCCAACTTGTCTTCAAGATCAAAGTCCGTAACCTGGAGGCAGCACTGCACGAGCTACTGACCAGCTACAGACACACACACAGGCAAGGTCAGAAAGCCTTTGTTTTCAAGTGTTTGTTTGTGCGCTTGAATGAAAATCCTGACACTTACTGACAAATATGCCTCATTTGTGGTCTAGTTAGGAAGAAATTACTTCATAATGAGTTTCTGTGCATGACAAATATCGCACATTGGGAAAACGATTCAACGGCACTGACTGTAATAAGATTTTGGTGAATTTAAAGTGGCATCTAATGATTTGTCCCCGAATCACCCCGGCACAGTAAATGAAAGATGGAAGTTTGCCCTGAAGGATCTGATAATGAACAAGCAATCAAGATCCTTGGTGTTAACCATGACTTTACGAATAGAAAATTAAAAGCGACAGATCATTTGAAGAATAGCAAAAAGACCAGGTCACATGATTTAACGTGTAATCTGAGTTTGGAGACAGAACATACAGGGACAGAGAAAAAGATTATTACTATAATCATGGTGGTAAAAGTGTGGTTTAATTGTCTGACTCACTGGATGAACACTGTGGGTTTGAACCTGCTGCTGAGCGTGCTCCTCCCATTCCTCTTCAGGTCTGTTACCTTTCTCCCCCTTCGCAACACAGGAAACAAAAAAACATGAACCGAAAATAACACGATGAGGATTTGGAGCAACACACCTGGTAATAACATCTGTCTCGGCAAATCCAATCACAAGTTCCATCTGATTTTCACACAGGTTTTCACACAATTTGAACAGCTGTGGTTTGCAGTGGCAAAGCTCTCATAGAACTGTGGGAGCGAAGAAAGACACTGAGATGAAGAAAGCTGACCAGAGGGAAGGATACATCCCCGTGTTTAAAATAAATTAATCCAAAGCCTAGCTTCAACTGAAACAAGCAAAAGATATCCCCAAGAAAACTGAGCATCTGCTACTGTTAAAATGCTTTAACAGTTGTGTGGTTGAGGCAGTAATCTGATAACGGACCTGTTGCTTTGATACATGGATGTACAAGATGTATCCGGGTTACTTGAGTGTGTGAATACATTTTCTATTTAATTGCAAAACCTTGTTTCTGTACTTAAGTGTGTGGTAAAGTACTAAATGAGCTAAAATCACAAACTGCAACACTGGATTATTTACATGCATCATTTCCTGCTGCACATCGAGGCAATTTTAATCACATTTGGGAAAACTGGACTCCTCCTTAGTTTCTATATAATTTGGTCGACGCATCTCTTCTTCCTCCAACTATTCCAGGAAAGAAGCCAAAACATCCAGGATATGAATGCCGCCATCTTGCCCAGAGTTTGAGCAGGAGTGATCAGGGGATGGAGCCATGGTGGCGAGGTCGTGGCTATGGTCTCAAGACATTTGGTGGATATTACAGAGACATGTTGTATTATATAGAGACATTTCAGATGGTTGTACTTTGCACAGCTTCAGATGGAATAAGAGTCTGAGTCTGAACTTGCTCCCTATGTATTTGTAGTCAAAGGTTGGAGGAAATTTAAATTCTTCAATGAACTTCTTCGCCAAAATGAGATTTATTTTTCCAGCCTCTAGTTTTCAAGCAGAGGGGAATTACTCAAGGTGCTTTTGCTGCTGTCTCTTCCATTTAGCTCTTGTAAAGCTACGTGCTGATGTCAGAGCATAAATGACTGGATGGATCTTTTGCTTCATGGTTACCGAGAGCGAGCATGTAGGAGGGTTTTAGACGTGAAACAGACCAGAAGGAAACTAATGATTTGAATGTGCAAATTGAGTGTGTGTGTAATTATTCATGTGTTTGAAGTGTGTGTCATCCTTTGTTTAACAGCAACCATAAAGATGCCCTTGACTGAGATACATAATGTCGACCAGCTCTGACGAGGCTGCAGCAGGAAACACTGAACGACAAAATGTACCGCTTGTATGTATGTGAAGTAGTTTGCAGCTGTCCTTGGATT
Organism: Paralichthys olivaceus; assembly: GCF_024713975.1. NCBI lineage: Eukaryota > Metazoa > Chordata > Actinopteri > Pleuronectiformes > Paralichthyidae > Paralichthys > Paralichthys olivaceus. The sequence continues at coordinate 20,266,251 of NC_091101.1, forward strand.
TCAGTGCAGGTGAAAGCAATGAATAGACCAAACTGTCCTGAACCTCCTGAAACTCAGTGTTTTTCATCTCCACAGGAGGCAGGAACATTTTTCACGAGAGTACAAAGATGTGGTTTTCATTGCAGGTCAGAAATACGACAGAGATCTTACTGGAGAGCCGATGTGCTCCGCTACCTCTTGTGTTTTCATTTCCTTAGCTCAGGTCGGAGGATGAGCTTCGTGTTCAGCCAACGACATAATTGGATGATGATAACAGGACAGGGACACTGTGTGAAGGTGCCTGATGACTTTTTCTGATCTCAGGTCGTCTTTTGAAACACAGAGCTGCTCAGGTTGGTCTGAGTCTGTGAGCCGTTACCATGCTGCAGATATTTGAACTGCGCGTATTCGCCATTCTGTTTCAGACAGTAATATGCACTATTGCAGTACAGGGTGGTAGAACACCTGATGGAGGAGTCTCTCCTCGTCCTCCTCTCCTTATAGACAACTGTTCAGTTGTTTTGTTGGTGACGGACCGAGACACCCTGAGAGGAGCAGTTTCTAATCTGGAAACTAGTATTAGTACTGCAAGGAGCTCCTTCACGTTGGGTTCCATTTAACTTTCTTTATTACTTTTCTACCCCTATAACAGCATTTACTTCTTGCTTCTTTTGCACTGTCTCAGGTCGTGTTCAGGAGATTTCACATTATTGCAGACAGTGTTGTAAAAGAACCTGAGAGGAAGGTGTGTGAAGAAGATATGGAGGAAACAGTGACTTGTGTCGCTGACAAGCAGTAACATGATCAGTGTTGGTGAACCGAAAGAGAAAGAAACGTGTGTGTCACGTGAAGCCCGTTGAGTCGCCATCAAACCCCCCCACCCTCGTTTCATGCTACCGAATAGTGAGGAACAATGTAAAATTCATGATGGATATGTCATTTATATTTGTCACATGTATTGATTTGTAAACGCGTAAAATCTCCTCAGCGCTCCACTAATATCTGATGTTTTTATCTGCAGCCATTTTTCATCTCTTCAGTCATTTGAAAGCCTCAGTGGATATTTCAGTCACACGCTCCGTACGTCGTGATTTTATTCACTGAATCTGTTTCCATTGCTCTGTCACATTCGGTTTGATTGATTCTCCAACGGTCCTCCTCAGCCAAGCATTAGAAATGTATCGGCTCTTATTCAGTGTATTTCCACTGAGGTTTCTTCGGTGAGGAAACCCACCCTCTCGTTATCCCCAAGTGTCCAAATTACCCAATCAGGACGCAGACCTGAAGGGACGTATAAAGGGTCGGACACACGTCTCTTCATTTTAAAACTGATGAAGACCTGCCAAGGTCAAAACCATGTATGGTAAATGTCTCGGCTGATCTATGTGACCAATCATTTTTTATAGATTGAACTGCTGCTCGTTCTTCTTCTGGATTTAATGTTGAGGTTAGCTCACGTCATGGCCACATGTTATTCATGCAGTATTTATTCACAGCGTATTTTGGCTGTATTGGTAAAGGCCCAGTGTGAAGATGGGGCTCTCGATCCCACCATTTTTGCAATATTGTACGATGTGCAGCAAACAGACTGAGTCTGAGACATTACCTCTGCAGTCATAATTCAAATCTAATTCCAAGTTCAAGATTATGTAGATTCAGAGATATGTCTGTTACAAATACTTTACGACCACGTAAGATGACTATAAACTATGAACTCTGGAGAATATGCACAGAATGTGGTGCAAACATTAATTTTTCCTTTTGCATATGAAGAATGCAGCAGGAGATTCTGGTCAGATACGTTCAGAACAACATAGAAATCTCTGAAGTGTTCAGGTGAGGGGTGGTTCAACAGGCAGGACGTAACGTATGAATTATCATAGATCAGTTTTGCATACATCGCGTGTTGGGTCTCTTTGCATTTAATACTACTCATCATTCAGGTGGGATCCAAAATTAATACAATTTATAATTCGGATTATTAATTATTAAAACACACAAGTGGAGGTAGATGAATGCAGCTACAGAGCTACAGCCACTGGAATATGATTCACAGAAATATGAGAGCCTTTAGAAACAGCTTCGGTGTGTGCATGCACAAACTGAAATTTCATCATCAGAAGTGAGATGATTTATTCAATGAGCTGAATGAAACCAGCAACCACAGTTTGTTCTCGACACACAGCGGGTAAATGTAAACATTAACACATGTTGAATCCACCACATGTTATAGCTTGTCTCATACAACATGGCAGGATGGTTCAGTGTTTACATTGGATGGCAGATCACATATAACGCTTTGTTCACTCAGGACTGTCGCTGTCAGCGCCACGTGTTCCTTCACGCTGTGGGATGCAGTCACCACATCAGCGCCACAGTCTCTTAAAACCTCTCTCTGCAGATGTCATCTTTCATCATCCACCTCTCCGCACATTATCACCACCTTCAACCATTAAAAGAGACGCTGCTTTGCTCCTTTTGAACACTGTGTCATCTGAACCAGCATGTTCCAATTCAAATACATTTTAAAGAGATAATATTATAATATTAAAGATAAGTTTTGTGCTCATTCATGTACAGTGTGTGATTAACACATAAAAAGTCATTATTGTTGAATGTTTATACATTTTGAGCTTAAATCCTCATTACTGCAAAGCGTTCATTTTCATTTCAGTAGATAGTTGATTGTATTTTAGATTGATAAACACAAATATTTCACTGAAACAAAATGCATGTTGTTCATCTAATCCTATAGTGTGATAGAACATAATGCATTGTCACTGTTTATTCACACAAACTCTCAGACTTTGTTTCCCAAACTTGAACGGAATAGTCCTTGTTAAACTTGGCCTAGTTCAAGCTGCAGCTGATGCCGTTCGAGTGTTTGTGTGTGTGTGTGTGTGTGTGTGTGTGTGTGTGTGTGTGTGTGTGTGTGTGTCTGACTGCATTAGAGGGTGACTTTTTTCTCATTGACGTTTCCTCTCATTTTTCTAATTGACTGTGGTTGGAGACGTTGACGCAGGTTGACAGAGCAAGTGAACAGAGTGCTAATCAAGTCAATGTTAGTGTGAGAAAAAAAACAGAGCCGTCACTATTCTATGGTAAATGTTCGTCTTCCGCCTCTTTTCTTTTTTCTTTTTCTTCCTCCTGCTCTGCTCCCTTGAATCGTCCACTGACATGACACATCATTACAGGCCAATCTTCACAGGGACTGTACTTGTCTCGGAATAAATCACTCAGACACAACTGGGTTAGGAATCACAGGACCTGCACTGTAGTAGAGACACATACAGTAAACATGCACACTCACAACTAACTTACATTAGATGAAGGCCACTGCGTCCTGATTCATGTAGTGTGGAGAGGAGGCCGCACTGTATCACCATGATTGTTTTAAGATCTTCACTCATACTGTATCAGGGCCATATTGAAAAAAAACTAATACTGAGATTTCAAGAATAATGTCTATGAGAATAAAGTTGTAATATGCATCCCACCTGTAGGGGGAGGACCTGATCATAAGCATCATTAGCACTTTCTCTCTCATTTCTCTTTTATCTTGCCCCTTTGTTAGAACTCTCGAGCTGCTCCTTCATCCTCTGCTCGTTTGTCTCGTCCTTCTTTTTATGTAGATTATTTTGTGTTCATTTTCTATTTTTTGCACCTGCTTACCGTGCAAACACGTTTCATGCTTACTTACACATTTTCTGTGCAGTTGAGTCACCAGATTAATAAATCAACACTCTCAAATGTGTACTAGAGTCCTTAGATTTTCTTTCTATAGAGCTGTAAAAGTTGGTGAAAAATTATTTTCGATTATTTCAAAGACCTAGAAATAATAAAATGAGGTGACACAAAGAATTAAAGCAAAACCCATGTATTTACTTCATCCGTGTTGGAGCCAGGAGGAGGAGGGTCTTACAGAGAAGAATTGGTCCAGTCCTCTTCACTCTGAGAGGGCGCACTGTTAGAGCTGTATCACTGTGTCTCAATGGCATCACTACGTTTACAACACAACACATTTTCACACCCCCGCAACACAAAACATGAATCATTCAAAAGCTGCACAGACCTATTCATCTTAATATTCATTCAGCTGTGGCACCTATCAAGTGTGTTCTGCTGAGACTGAGCTGGGAACCTTGGCAGGACTCACACCTGTTGATGGACACATGAGTATCGTTGTTGGGCAATAGTCTGCAAATAAAGGTGAGAGTCAGTGTTATATACCAGAAGTGAGGCTATGAACATCCTGACAGAGTTTTTTCATCTTTTATTTAAGAGGTTTGACACTTTTAACTCTGGCAGACGATCCATCCATCCATCGATTATCTATACTGCTTATCCTTTGAGGGTCGCAGGGGTTGGAGCTGATCCCAGCTCAGACTGGACGACACAGTGTGTCTCTGGTCCATCTGACAAACATTTTCTTACTTTTACAGTGGTTCATTCCAAGTCCAATCAGAAGTTTAAACCATGTTAGCAGGTTAACTCTATGGACAGCAGCAATCAGTCCACTGCCTCGTTCAATTAACTTCCTGATCGATTACAATGAAGCTTGGTACAGATATACATTATTCCCTAACACTCTGATGTCATTAATTGTTCTTTCAAATGTTCAAGGTATGTCAAAGGTTAACAATAATGCTAGCGGTCATTAAAGATTTATTTAATTCTGTTGATTCCCAAAAATATGGCAGATTTTTTTCATTAAGGAATAATAGTGAAAGCGTCTTACGTTAAAGAAAGAGAAAAAACAGTTCCTGGATCTGCCCCTTTCGCCGGATCCGTGCCAAAATGTAATTCTTGCATGAGCTGGTTCTTTCTCCGAACATGTTCCATCCTTCCAAGTTTTGTGCAAATCCATTCCGTTGTTTTTGTGTTAACCTGTTGACAAACAAACAAACAGTGGAGCACTGGTCAAATGAGTCCATGTAAGATAATGATAATCTTCATACTGCCTCAAAAAGAAGGTGCAGAAAATAACAGGAACACCTTGCAATAAAAATAAATCCACCATCCCAACTATTGTGTCCTGGGACTCAATTATATAATATTATCAGTCTAGCAGTGAGTAGTTATTATTAATTAGCTGTTGAACGGGATTGCATAATATCAGTAAGCGTCCACTTCTTTTACACTCCATCCCTCGTATACCCACAGCGCGACACTCCTGACACCACCTCCGCCACAGCTGGATGTTTCTGATTTGCTCTGCCTCGCTTTGAGGTAATAACTATGCATAATTACATCGGCATTCGAGCGAGCGAGGAGGAAGATATGAAGAGAGAAACATCACTTGACTCATTAGATTACATAACGCAATGTGACTGTGTGATAATGGAAAAATATGGCCAACATCTATTTCCCATGTGTATAATAAACTACATTATTTATAGAAGTAAACAAAGCTTGTCCCATCTTTTTGCTGCTTGTTTTCCGGCGCGTTGCATTTTTACATGTTAATTGTCAAGGACATCTGCCAGCTCTGAGCATGAAAGATAAAACTTGCTGTGCCTCGTAAAAAAATAAAATAAAATGCAAACTGAGTTTTCCAATTAATATCAGTATCCGTTTCCGTCTGTCGGGGTCCAGTTCTGTGTTTCTTCCTGCGACAGAAATACCTGACGTCCACTGTCTCCTCGCAGCAGAGGGGGATGGCGTGATTGGCTCACAGGTAGTTAGGCAGTTAATGGTGCTTGTCCTTTCTTCATACCCACTCCTGTAGTTTGCCGAGGCAGAGACAGATCACTGTTAAAGATCCTGCCGCCTTCTTGTGTCAGAATCGTTCTATTTGACGTTTTGTTTGATGCTCAGTCAAAGTAGAAAAATATAGAGGTGGGGGGGCAGTCAGCTCCTGGAGGGAAATGTTTCATCAGAAAACAAAGGGTGGAATCTCTTTGCTTTTCTCTGGTTTCTCCCTGTGAATGTGGAGGAAGTTGCATAATCTCTGAACTTTCTGTGCATGAAGAATGAGAAAGGAAAGTAGAGAAGATGAAAGAGATTTTGTTTGCATTGTTGAGCTAAAAAGACTTTTTCAGGGTGAAAACTCTTGTTACTGTTAAAGTATAATTCAGCTTTATTTAAACTTTGGTCTTTGGCCAACGATACCATCAGCAGTAACAAGATGCTATCGAGTTGACCGGCAAGATTTTAGAAATACTGAGGTCTTGAGTAGCAGGTCCCTGTCAACTTATTATATTTTTAACATCCCACCGGCCGAACTACTAACAAAAGTTAAAACCATAGTTCGACTGTCCAGGTAAAATTTTATCTCTAAAAAAGCATTCTCTATGTTCCCAGGTTGGCATATGTATTTCTTGCTCGTGTTTGACAAGAAACTCTGAAGACTGGACGCTTGTGGACGAAGTGTGTCTTTACAGTTTGACACTTCAATTAACGTGTCTCTGTGACCTATTTGTTCAACCTCAGGGATCATTTCAACCTTACTGCACGTCCAGCCGTCTGGAACCAGCATCGAGAACATCTGCTCCTACCTGCAGCGTTTGGACAAACACACACACACACGGATGTCCTAGACATAGTGACATAGATTAAATCTCCCTGCAGAACAGACATATGGGCTGCTGTATGCCAGGGTCCTGCTGTGCCATTTTCAATTCCTGGCTCGAAAACAAGCCTTGAGTGCGGGCGAGAGCCATCGTTAGCTTTTCTACCTCCTATTTATCTAAGCACAGTTGGTGAACACACACATTCAAAACACAAACAAACAGACTAAGGTAAGAAGCATGTGCAAAGGTTTATGTTCAGCTCTCTGCAACATTTAGCAATGCTCATCCTAGATACATTCTGTGCCGAATAAAGTGTTGTTACATTAACTTCTAATAAAACTGTAATGATTTTTATGAGGCTGTGTTTCAAATGCTAATCGTGAATTTACAATTCCGATGCTTTCAGTTGGCAGCTAAACATCGTGACATCCCATGAGTGTGACATGTATACAGATCTTTTATTACAAGTTCCATCCATACTGTATCCACTTCTTTATTTCACTTTAAATATAGAAGCAGACAAAAGCAACTGATAGCTCTGTGTCAGGCACCTAGTGGTCACACGGTAATCCGGTTTGATCACATCCACGTCTGTGTGAACAGCAGATCCTCGGTTGTTGTGTGAGCAGGATGGCAGGTTTCTTTTAGACTACAGCTGCTTCTCCTGCGTCAACAGCAGGAACCTTCATATACATCGAGTTTGTATTTGCTGCATCCGTGCCTCCCTGTTCCAGAGCTGTTGCATTTATTGCCTTCTAATTTTATCATACATCCCCACTTGCATAACTTACTGATGAATATATTCATGCTGTGCATCTGTCTGCTGCTGCCTGCCACTGCCAGCTTCAGTTGTTAGTCAGGCTGACTTCTTTGAACAACAAGACGTTGACCCCGATTCCCGGTTTGTAAATGAGCCCAGCTTCGTCATCACTGGTCCACAAAGCCTGCACACTGCCTCTCTCTCTCTCTCTCTCTCTCTCACTTCTGACCGGCACGACTGCCAAGAACATCCAGCTCGAGCAGTTTTGTTAAAGCAATTATTTGCATGACTCTTGTTTCTCTACATTTTGTGTTAACACTTGTCCAACATAATGCAGTTAATGTTGTGGGGTCACATCTAATATCTTCACTGGGACATTTTAAATCCTTTAAAATGTTGTTTTTTTTAAATCTGGAAATCTTTAATATAGATAGATAGATAGATAGATAGATAGATACTCAAACAGCCATGTATGTGTGCATGTGTGTGCATGCTTAAAAATATTATGCCTCGTTCTTAGATACACAAGGAACAGAACATGTTGGTCAGGAATAATTAAATATTCTACAAAATGATCTCATTGCTGAGAGAAAAACATTGATTCAACTCTGCTATGTATGAAGCTACAACATGTCCGTTTGTGTGAGGATTAAAGAAATGAGATACACGTTCATTGATGAGCTTTAGATGAACGAGAAGGCAGATTTTGATACGTTTGGACGGAGTTCAACTGTTTCCCTCCATCTCCTGACTCAAGCTTCATACTGCTGAACACATCCGAGTGTAAAATCAATCTTCTAATCCAACTCACTGCATGAAAAGCCACGTTATATCCCAAAATGTCAAACCATTGATTTGAACTTGTTTGTGAAATGCATGTGTAGGTGTATGTGTGTTGTATGCGTTTAGCATGCTCTCTGTGTGTATGCGTGAAAGTCCGTGTGCAGCTGTTTGCTGTGTATCTGTTGTTTCAACACTGATTCTGCACATCAAGCAGCCCACAGAGTTTTGTCAATACCACCGCCTGGACCCCCCAACAACAACAAGCCCCAATCCTCTCTGCTTATCTGCCGCTCCACACTCACACAGCTGCATTGTCTGTGATGACACACCAGTTTTATCTCCATGATGGACCTTAATGCATTCTGACATCAGCACAGGGCCCAAACAACTTAGACTTTAATGCGAGGCACTGTGGGTTGTCTGCAGCGGCTCGTACATTGGATTTCTGTCTCCGCTGTCACCTTAGCCTTTCTGATTCTCCTCAGCCCACCAGCCCGTTGCGAGCTGGTGTAAATCCTGTCATCAGTCCTCCCTGCTCGGCCGTTTCATCGGGTTTAAGCAAAGGTGTGAGACTCAAGCGTGAGCGCAGTGCAAATGAAGAACGCAGATATGAGCAGGGGAGGTGTGAGAATGTGTGCGAAAGCAGTTTTGCATGTCGTCTAATTTTTGCATGGGGTGTGTGTTGAGGCTCTAACTTTACTTCCACCTACACCTTCAGATAGGAGTTGACCAGAGATGGAGCAGTTCTGAAGAAAACTCTTTGCATCAAGAGACTCTGACTTTTCTGGGGCCAGTGGAGGAAAGAAGAGGAAGTAGACTGGGGATACATCCATGTTACGTTTCTGTTTGTACAATAGTGATTTCAAACTAAAACGATCTCTGATCACACAAGCGTTTTTTGCTCTGGATAAGTTTTAGTACACGTACATACTAACTCACCTGAAAACATAGATCATATGACCCCTCATGTGTGGGCATGCGTGTGTCGGTGTAAACAGGAAGGCATTGTTTCATTATATTATTGTAAAATGCAGAATTTTACTTGGCAACAGCTTTTAGCAAAAACAACAGAGTCAGCTAAACAATTCTCGTCTATCCATGTTGCGTTCTACACCGTTAGCTGAGGCTAATGCCGGTTGTTTTCTTCCAGAATGATCATCATGCGATAGGACACTGAGGAAGGCAAGCGGTTGTAAGTGTCTATGTCACTGTTACCAAACATCTTGGTTTCTGTCAGTCCACACTAAAATACAACAAACAGAGTTTTCAAACTAAAATGGGACCAGCAGCATCTCCAAACTTTTTCCAAACTCCATTTTAGTGGCTCTGAAAGTTCAAAGTGTTGTGCGCACCAGGCGTATGCATCTGCACAGACAACAGCAGAAATAACTCAGTTCTCAGATCAGGAAACTGTGCTCTGTGTAGGTGGCAGTGAAAAATATACAGGTTCTTGTTCAAATTAATTTGCAGCATCTCTATGGTGACCGGGAGGTGGATGTATTTCTATGATGGCTGTCGCATCATCGTTCACTTCTTTTTTAACCCGTTGGATTCAACAGAAGGTCTCAGCTGAGTCGTGGGTTTGGCTCAGTGACCTGTCGTGTTCGTCACATTCAACATTCAACCTCAAAACTCCGAGGGCAACCTCTCTCATGGGAGCATGAGAAATGAATCCTCACATTGCATTCTGTCTCTGCTGTTATAAGGTGTATGCAGTGATTTGGCAGATTTGTACTAATTTTCTCTTCACATCTCTCACAGATGAATTATGCTCCTATTTGGTACCACATAATTGCACTGTCAGCTATGAAATGAACAATGAACAGCAGAAATTAATCAAGCCCAAAGTGGGAATCTATAACACTGCATTTGTTCAAATGAAGAGAAACATTTTCATTTTGCAGTTGTTAAATTATTTCACAAAAATGTTTTACTTATCTGATCATAACAGTGATTTTTATATTAAAGTCTTTCAGGGGATGTTCACACGGCACCTTCCAGGTCTGGTTCATTCTGCAAACACAGATTATTTCTTTGTGCAGGTGAAATATAAACGACTCACATGAAGCAACTCCTCCTGCTGCATTCAGCAGAACTGTCCGCAAACAATTATTCTGCTTTATTGTAGCAGAGTGTGAACAGGAACTTCCTTTAGTTTTGTTGTCATTGGACTTTTTTTCCTGGAAATATATTCAATCCACTCAATACAGACAGTTAATACGGCCTGGATAACATCTCCAGGAACTAGTTGTTACATAAATAATAGAAAAACAATGTTGAGATAGAAATACGAGTGCAACATTTGTAAAGCTAATCTTCTAAAGTTTCTTCTACAGACGTGAATCTAACTCTTTGTGTTTGAAATGTACTAGTGAGTGCACAGCCATTGTCCCACACCATCCAGAAGATGAGCTTCTACTGCCATCTATTGAAGGAGAACCACACTGATGATTTTACAGCCGTGCTCTGAGCACTGAGTTGTGCGTGATGGTGTGTGAGCCGGTTTTGCCCTGTTACCTACAGTATTAATGATGGAAAGAACACATGGCGCATGTTAAGTATCTTTTGCTTTGAGAGTTACTGCGGCTTCAGAAAGTGTTCAGACCTTTTCACTTTGGAAACAGTTTAGTTCTGTATTTAATTGCAAACAGGTAAAATAACCCAAGACCAGGTAAAATGTTTATTTCATTTTGTTTCAGTAATTTAATTTGCAAATTCAATTAAAAAAATGAAAATTTCTCATTTAACATATTATAATTTATTTGTCAATTAAAAATACAAAATCTCAAATCTGTCATTTACAGAGGTATTTAGACACTGTCACTTTGTGCACACTTAACTTAATTGTATATATAATTGTAAACAGGTCAAATAACCTGAAAACCAGTAAAAACATATTAATTACTTATTAAATATGATGTATTTCTTTGGAAAATTCAAATGACTCATTTTCAAAAGAATTCAGATCCTTTGCTGTGGGAGTCCAGGTTTTGCCGGTTCATCCTGTTCTCCTCAATTCTCCTTTATAATGTGTCTGGAACTTGAATTGAGTTTACCTGCAACAGACTGGATTGACTGGACACAGTTTGGAAAGGATTAATATTTTCCCACAATTCATGCTCCAAACCAGGCAAAATGAAAACGCCTCAGTCACGGAGGTGACAATAAACCCAACAGTCACTCTAACAGAGCTGCAGCAGTCGTCTGCAGAGGAAGGAGAACCTGCCGGAAGGAACACCATCTCCCAGCAGCACGCCATCAATCAGGCCTTTATGGAGGAGTGGTGTGTAAAATGGTGACAGCCCCGTCTGGAGCCTGCTAATGGCATATGAAGCACTGTGTGTGCAGAGGAAAATGGTTCTCTGCCCTGATGAGATAAAAATTGAACTCCAACCTCTGTGTCTGGAGAGCAGCAGTCACCGCTCATCACCGGGCAAACCCCCATCGCTGTGATGAAGGACGGTGGAGGCAGTGGTGTCCTGTGGGAGAGGGGGAGGGACACCGGTTGAGAGCAGGGAGAATGCATCCAAATACAGAGACATACAAATGACCTGCTCCAAAGTGCACACCACCTGAGCGTTTCAGAATCAGCAGGACAGCGACCCAAACGTTACAGTGGCGACAAGTCTCACTGTCCCTGAGTGATGATGCCAAGTCCCAGATTTAAACCCTGTAGAACATCTGTGGAGAGACGTGAAGATGGCAGCTCACAGTTGCTTCTTGTCCAATGTGACAGAGCCTGAGAGGACCTGCCAGAAAGAAGGAGATGAAGGAGGCTCAAGGTTGTAAATGTCGCCAATAGGGGCTTTTACAAAGGCCTGAGTCAAGGGTCTGAATACTTCTGTAAATAATAGATTTCAGGTTTCGATTTTTAAAGAATTTCCCAAAATATATTATGGATTTTATGAATTATTGAGGGCAAAATGTAAAAATGTATCGGTTTATAATAAATAATTCATAAAACATTGTGCAGAAATATGTATTTATTGGGTTCTGAACAGTTACTGAAGCCACTGTTAAAATGAGGAGGTTCATTTTGAGAAACATTCATTTATTTCCATCATTTTTATTTGTTTCACAACAGTTTGATTAAATCCCGACACTGTGATGCAGAGGACCAGTTACATGGATACTAACGTCCTTCATGTGTTCTATGTCTTCTCAAAATGAAACTACCAGTTTTTCTCATCTGAAGAATCGCGACGAGCATCCAATGAAATCTGACTTTAAGTTATTAAAAACTTTTCCACTGTGAGAGACAGTTTTACATGAATTAATTTCTGAGTGGTGTAATTACTTTCTCTGATTTTGTAACATCCTTATTCACCTCATCAACAAATCAGACACACGTTCTGTCTGAAACAACATGAAATTAACTTACATGATTAACGTGTTTTTAAATATATAAAAGTACGTCTGACATTAACATAACATCTGCCAGTTGTGACTATACTGTTCAGTGTAATAAAAGTGAAGGAATGTCACATATTAAAGGCCACTACACCGATGGATGAATTTGTGTTTTATAATGACACAGGAAATGAAATGAGAAGTGTAAATGTCCACGGAGTCACCAGCAGGGTGCTGCATCGAAGTCTTGCAGTCCAAATGCATTTAAATCAGTTACGAACACAATCACGGAGTTCCTCTCGTGATGTGCTACATGTGCTGGGCGTCCATGATATCCAGGTACTTGGGGTCGATCATTTTGGGAAGCAGACTGGTCCTGAGATAAAAACACAGAGACAGCGGTCACACACACTGATCATTCGGAAACAGCAGCTAAATGGATAAATCATAGTAAGAGGAACAAAACAGATAATTATACGACTAAAATCTAACACATCCACAATTATACACGATTGTCTCGTTTTTAGTAGAAGTATAAAAGCAAAGGGGAAGTGGTCTGATAACCTCAATTATTTATTTGTCAGAAAACACAGTTGAAGAAAAATAATCCTTAATCCGTCTCCACACCAAACTTTAATACCATAATCCCACCAGCAAATAAACCAACAAACAGATAAGACAATGTACGCAGCTACCAGTATTCATGTTATTCAACCCAGCCGCTTACCAACTCTCAAATACTTCAAGTCCTCGACTGTTGATATAACTTAAGTAAAGGTATGTAGATGTTATTAACACTATGTACTCCATGCTAAATAATGGGCCCACTGAGTGTTATTAATCATTAATGATAATGCATTTATGTCCTATTATCATTCTATTGCTCTGGAGCAGAGTATTAAACTATACTATTGGGTTTTTGTATTGTATATTTTATTTATCTTCGTATATTTTGTATGTATAATTTCTTTAACTACTAACTAAGCTAAACTAAATTATTCTCATTAAAGGAGTAATTCACCGATTTTGCATTTCATGTCCACAGATTCAGGGACTTGAAGCAGACTCATGTATTAATAGTGGTCAAACCAGTAGGTTTTCAGATCCTGACTCTTTGTTGTGAGAAGGCTCCAAAATAGCAGAATCCTAAAGTCTTTCCACACAGTGACAACTATTCAAAATTCTACCAAACTAAAGTTTATTCTCAGACTTTAGACAGATCCTCCAGAGCCAGAGGGAATCATCCAACTGGATTAACTGCAGAGCTGTGACTAGCATGTCACTTCAGACACTGTAGCCCTGTGCGGGTCGGGGGTGGGGGGGTCTCACCTGACGGGGACGAGCAGGATCATCAGGAGGGGGAACACCATCTTCATGTAGGGCAGAGGATACATGCCAAACGCACACAGGATGATGAGCTGGATTATCTGCAGGCCTGTGAAGTAGTGGACCTTCCTCTGGGGAACCCGGCGGATGTAGTGGGTGGGAGGATACGACGTCTGGACAGAGACAAGGGAAAACAATATGGTTAAAGATTTATGGTGGTTATGAGGAGTCGGTACATCCGGAGGGAGATCAGAATAGAAGCGCTAATAATCAGGATGCCTCCTGGGCGCCTTCGCCTCAGGGGTAAACCCAGAACTCACTGGAGGAAATATATATTCCTTCAGGCCTAGGAACACTTCAAGATCCCACAGGAAGATCCGTGGAGAGTCGTTGATAAGCAGAGGACAAGGGCTGGATGGATTTTCTTGTTTCTTATCATAACAACACCACATTTCACTTTCTCAACATGTCTTGTTACAACAAGAACTAACTATTCCTGATCACCTGTTCTTTAAGCAGCAGGCACATGCGGTCCATCATCTGGTTCCCGTCCAGCGACGTGGCGGCGATGTAGAGGAAGAGGCCGTAGAGGACGGGCTTGGGGATCCACTGCAGAGGGATGGGCAGCATGAAGGCAGACAGGCCGATCAGGATGTTGGCGACCAGAGACGTCAGGCGTGTTTCCTTCACGCTGACGATACTGTGGCACACAAAGGCAGAGAAAGGTTCTGTATGATGAACTGATATTGAGAGCAAATTGAATCTAAAGGGACTGTTGGGCCTTGGCGGAGTGAGTCTGCACTGACAAACCCTCCACAGCTCAGGGTACAAAAGGGCGCAGAAGTGCCGGTGCCTCGCTGCTGTCATTCAAAGCCTCGCTTGCTTTTTGTCCTTGCTTTAACTTCACTCACGTCGTGTAGAGGTGCCCGTTCTCTACGTGCTGTTCCACTTTGGCCAGCTGACGGGCGTGTAGGGAGGAATGTGGGAAGGCAGCGTGCATCCATGGCAACCCCAGGCAGGACATGAGGATGTTGATGAAGCCAGTCAGCATTAAGTCCCAGTGGAAAGCCGTGCCTTTTAGCAACCTGGTACAGACGTGCACACACACACGAGCCGGTTTGTCAATGAACGACTGCAGCAGTGCTTCTTTTAATATTCATGAGATAAAACTGCCAATAAGAATGAACGTGAATATACAACATGTAAATCAAATGCTGCTGTAGAGGATTATTTTATTTATTTTATATGATAGTAATAAAATCAGGGTCTCACTTGTGCTCTGGTACATGTGTGAGCGAGATGACGATGTTCTGGTCGATAAAGATGAGCAACGCGAGGAGGAAGCCCAGCCCGACCGCGCTCAGTGTGTTCATCCCTGTCAGCTTTTCAAAGGGAGGGAAGTTGAAGATGGGGCCGTCATGGACGTTGAACACAGGGACTAACAGAGGACAGAAGATTTATAGAAAACAGGATTGAATACAAACCAAACAGAGTTTTAACATAGGCCCCATTTTTATTGTACAAGATTGAAAGTCTTTTTTGAAACTATTGATTCTGGTCTTGTTGTGTACACGGTCCAAGACGTAAGCGGTCAGATGATCAGGTAGGTTGTCGGCAACTTAACAGTTTAGCCAGATGATAAGAATCCACTGTATTTGAAGTCGGTGCCCAAAATGCTGCAAAAATCTCTCTGGACTCTGGATTCTCTTTTCCCCCACTTCATCACCTAGTTTCCCTTCACTTGGTTTGGTAGTTTGGGTCAAACATTCACACTTGTATATACACTGTTGAAATCAACTAGTGCACTGCTGGTTTTAAACCTGCCTGTTTGCTTGGCCTGTGGTGATGCTGGTTGCAGTTTGACAGCTGTGACAAGTAAAGACCGGCTGCTGAACTCGACCTTGACGCTGCACAAAGACATTTTCACCTGATTATTCAAAGAGCAATGAAACTCGAGTCAGTACGTAGAACCCTGAAATGGAGAATCGGTTGCCGCTGCACAGATCGCTGGTTGTACTGAAGGTTTATTAACATTTAATTTCTCACGTGTCCAAATTCAACACTGTGCTTCATTGGGTCCTTAACAACACACATGCTTAGTGTGAAGCTGATAAGATGAATGGTTCTTTTGATATGTGAGCCACACAGAGAGATACAAGATCTCTTCATTGATAAATCTGTTTTATGTCCTGAACTGTCCACGCACGTTGAGTCCACTTCCTCACATAAATATGACAGAGAATAATGAAGTTAATAATAAGGATTTCCCCTTTTCCCTTCATAAATTCACAATGTGTTGATCCACCTTGATTCAGAACTCACACTGGTTTCAAACCTCACTAAAAATAAATACTTTCCTTCATGAGAGGATTCGTGAGCAGTAAGAGAAGTTCAGTGCCGAGGTTGTGACTTAAACTCCCGAGGGTTCTCGTCTATCAATCATTTTACTTTGAGTGATGTGTACTCACGCTGTACATCAAGGAAGAGGTAGGAGCCGATGAAGGAGCAGATCACGACAGAGGTCGGCAGAGCACAGTCAGACACCACCTCTCTGACTTTGTCGTTCAGGTATGGGCTGTGTGGGAAAGAAAAGAACATGTAACTCTGATGTAATAAATCCTACAGGCTTTACCTCAGGATTTACAGTAGCTGTTCTCTCAGTATAAAAAATATTCCATGTCAAGCATTGAAAGTTTTGCAGCTGATGGGAAAGAACAATGACGTCCCAGTAGTCAGAATCAGTCTTTCATAATTATATACCTCATGTATTACATTGCTGAACCTGGAGGTTGAAAATCAGTGTGCGTGATTTGTTATCTTCTGTCTGACTCCTGTACTTGTACTATGTACTTTTTTATTTTCAGCTTCTATTATCCTCATACAAGTTATGAGTGAATATCCTGCTACTACAGTTAAAGAAGGAAAGTAACTATCACATTATAGTCACAGTATTATAAAATATTGCCATTTTACTCTACTTCATAAATATTGATGGAAGATGAATTTCTCATATCTTTTACTGAAGTAAAATTAGCACAAATTAGCTTCAAAACCTGTATTTCATGTTGGTCTGACGAGTGAACGTACCTCCTCTTGATAAGATAGAGGGCGTAACCGAGCCACAGGGTCCCCAACATGAGCAGCAGGCAGAGGATCGGCCTTTCTCTTGTGCATAAAACCAAAGACTCGGGCAGGAAGACCAACGCGTGTCCTTCGGCATGTTCCGATAGTGAACCGGTCACGTTTTGATGTCCGAGCGTGTTTCCCGTCTGGTTCTTTGCCGTCTCTAGGATCTCAGTGATCTGCTGAAGGACCAGCGTGCTGTTTGTGGTCGCCAGTGTGGGGTCGTGGTAGAAGTGCTCAAAAACTGGGAGGTGTGGAGGGAAGAGGAGAGGAGAGGAGAGGTGTGACACTAGAGACAGACTAGAAGACATGTGACAGTATCTATTATTGATTTAAGGGCATTTATCCCAACCCACAGTATTTATCAATATAAACTGGGTATTATAGTGTTTTGAGGATTACTTTTGCGTTCTCTTGTGATATTTTTTGCTTCATCTCCTGTTCCCATCATGCAACAGTGTCTTTTCATTATAGGTGCAGACGTGTGCACAGTTCTGACAGCATCCTGCAGATCACGGTGCTGTGTTCTTCTGGACAGACCTCTTGTTATATATCTGTTATATTATTATATAACCATGCCTAATGGGCTATAAGACTATGATTCTACAATAATACTATATCAGCATACTGCAAAGTAAAATTGAATAAGCTGCAGGGTTGGGGATGGGAGGAAATGAGCAGAATTGGGCTACACCTGACCCAAGCTCATCGGGAGGCTGGGCCGGGTTCCGACAAAGGATTCTGGATCGGGTTGGTCGTGTTGGCTGGGCTGATTTTTTTACACTGTATTTCTTCTCCTTTTTGTAAAAGTAATAAACAGGAGCAAGGTGAACTGTGTTCAAATTAGAATACCACACACAGGAGGTCCAGTTTGATTTCACGCCTTTCCCCTGTAGACTCCATGATGGATATGTGCATCTGCTGGGCTACATTACCAGTAACAAATGACAGGTGTGGTGTTTCCCGTGGAGCGATAGCTTCGCCGCAGAGGCCGATTCAATTTCGAAAATGTTTAATGTAGTCTGACCTTGACTTCACTCACTTTTGATGGTTCCCTTCACGGCATCCCCGACAAAGGCTATGGAGATGAACAATGCGATGACTTCTTCTGTTGAGCTGAGAGATAATGGAAGGTAAAGAAGCATGGCGTGATCAGTCAACACTGTTTTTTAACACGGGTACAGACATAACAGTCCATTCAAGGCAAAATGATGGCTGAAGCAGCAGCGGCGTTCACTCAACAATATTAATGGTTCTGGCTGGAGTCATATCAGTGACGTCACCTCAGTGCACGGCCACACACTTCAGTGTTTAGTTATATATTAGAAGTGTGGGGCTTCTGTCACGGTAAGAGAGAAGTGTTGTTTATTCACCGTTTGAAGAGCTTCATCAGCAGACTGACATTGAACAAGCCTCCGAGGATGAGGAACAAACTGTTCCATAAACCGATGCAGGCGTAGAAGGCTTTAAAGTCGAGGTCGTAGTCGTCACAGATGCCCCTGATGACTGTGAAACATGAAGACACACACAATCTCATCATTAACGACAGGTTTACTACCTAATAGCTGCCATGTTGTTTAATGAATCATTGTCCATGACACTGACGGCAGCTCCAACTCATATTTACTGTAAAAAGTAAAATCATCTCACAGTCAGAAGGCGAGTGTCTGAGCAGATCTGATTTGTGTAGTCAAATCTTCACTCTCAGTAACCAGAGTGGTACTCAGTAGAGCACACAGGCCCAACAGTCTCCTCAAATTAAATCAAGCTGCACTAAACTTCACATGCTCACAGAAATCAGTCCCCAAAATACGCCCATGAATTATTCCCTTGAAAACTGTGACAAAGTTTCAAGTGACCCCATTGACATTAATCATTTTATTAAAGGTTTAATTATGAAACACTCTTCCTCAGGTACCATCAGAAAACCAAGAGAGGTGAGGTTGTGTGACCGGTCAGACTGTCTCTCTTTGACTGTTTGATGTCGCCAGATGTTGAGGTTAAATGACTGAATTGCTGCCAGTGATGTTGTTATGTCCAGCATGAGGTTATGTTTTCACCCCCATTTACTTGTTTGGTTTGTTTATTTGTGAGCAGGACGTTTTATTTTAGTGCACATTCAGATCAGATCCATGAATCTCTTATCTCTTTATTTAAAATTGTGAGTGTTTTTCAACATTTCCACTGATTACTTAAGGACTCATTTGTGGATCTATGGTACGAGTGTGTGCAATTTGCTTGATTTAATTTGATGGTGGTTTGCACTCCTCTGAGTGCCATTCATGATTTTTTTAACTTAATAAAGCGTTAATTCAGTTGCACAGAATACACACCACTTATGAAAATGGCCAGTGGTGCAGTGGTCAGTGGAATGACGAGCGGCGAGCCGGAAAACAAAGAATAGATGACTCCTCCGATGCTCTGTCCGACAATGGTCTTCTGAACATCTGTCAACAAAACCAAAATCAGAAGTGGTGGTGAATGTTCGACAAACTTCTGAATCACATTCTGCTGTTACACTTTTTTAACTCTGCAGCAGATCTCACATTTTTATCAGGAAATAAATGCCTGTGTAATAATACAGTCGGATGTTGCAGTTTAAGGCAATAAGCCGAAGTCTTTACCTATCTCTCCTCTTGTGCTTTCATCATTCAGCGAGCCAAAGGCAATAGCAGGCAGCAGAATGGCAATATAGAGAAAAATAGCAGTGGTGGTGTATTTCAGCAGAGAGCGATCCTCCCCAGTTATACCTTGATGGATTATTTAAAGGGTTATTAAAGATATAAAAACCTTATCAACAGTGTGAGGCTTTGACGATGAAATCATTTGATTCAGTAGCAGTGACAAATCAGCCCATCCGGCACATGACCTCTTAGGAAGCAGCGTTACGAGATAGTGTTATTACCGTCTGTGAAGTCCGAGGGGTAGAGGGGGAGTCTGCGGCGGAGGTCGCCATAAACACCTTTACCGGCTTTGAAGAAATCTCTGCACTGTGAGGGAAAAGAATTTAATCATTGGATGTTTGAGTCAGTGTGAAGGACGGCACCAAGCTCAGAGAACAACTGTTATACTAAAAACTCTACAGGGGCAGGAGTGGATGAGGTGTTCTCTGATGGCACCAGAGACTTGTCTTATTTTCTCCGTGCACAGAAATCTGCATGAATATCTGAGATTAATGTCCTAAGAGCAAATCATGATGAGCACAGGGGCAGGAACATCACAGCCATTAAAGTGGGACGGCCATGTCAGGGCAGTGGTTCTCAAATTAGGGGAGTCATGAGACGCAGAGTAGTAGTAATCCGTTCACATTGCAGTCAAAAGCCAGATGTTAAGTGGGTTTTAGTCCATTTGCAGCACTACAGGAAACATAGGTGATTTTCTACGGCGCTCAAGTTCTAAACAATGACCTTTCTGTGCTTAAACCACCGGGGGGTCAGAGGCTGAAAGGTTTGGTGACCCCTGTGTTGGAGGCTACATCTATCACCATAGAGGCAAGTTTACAACAAAGCAGATAAATCAACTTGTTGTAACACCTCTGCATACAACCTCATTGATTAATGTAATAGATTTTCTGGCTGATTTACGTGTCATTTGACTGATTGAGTAATTTTTGAAGAGACTGGCATTGTGTCTGTAAATTACAGCTTGTCTTTGTTTTAGACAACTCTGGATGAGCAGTGCAGGATAAAAGTTTGGTTTGGCTGTAATTAACCAACATTTAACTGCTGTTCTGAAGCTGTTTATCACATCAGGTGTCGCCACAACCTGTTGTTAACTTCAGTCTTTTACAACCCACGGACACGATGCTCTCTGTGTAGACAGTGTTTGGGTGTTCCCTCTTCTCGCCCCCTGCTGCTCACACACATCTCCTCTTAATTTAAACACGGGACATAATGAAGTACTTCATCATTTCATGGAGCCCTGCACATTCTGCTGCCAGAACCACGGCAGACCTGGCAGCTTTTACCAGTCTGTCGCCCAGCTGCTTCTCATTCCTCCGACCGACATAATGAGACTCGTCTACTTCACTGCGCCGCGGCTTTATGTGTTTGGATCCAGTGGGAAAACACGAGGGTGGTCTCCACATGTGGCGAGACCCAACAGTCAGTAAAGAAATGTTGCTTTTACAAGTGAGCATGTTTTGTTTGTTACAGTCGTAAATCCTGGTTATTGCTTTTTGGCATCACCATTGTTCTTATACAACATTTAGCACATCGTCCTCTGCTTTCGCACCTGAAGTGATTTCCCTTTACGTGGATCTGAATCCTCCACCTCCTCCACGACCAGCTTCTCCGTGGCGACAGAGAGCTGCTGCCGCTGGAACACCAGCTCCTGTTTGAACTCCTCCTGGGTCTTTGCCTCCAGAAGCTTCTGTCTGAAGGAAATGTCGGAGAACATTGTGGCAAACGTTCGGCCCAGCTCAATGGCCGTCTTTGTGCTTTTCTGAAAAGAGATGAAGAGGAAAGTGTGTTGCTGTATTCTGTATTCATTATACTGCAGTCTGCCCAGTGCTGAAGTATGTCTGTCATATTTCTGAAGTACTGTCCAGCGGATTCAGTGTAGCTTTTAAAGTTCATTTATGTTTTAAACATTACGGGACAAATCTGCCCAGTGTTGCAGAAACCAGGAGGATCAAGGTGCTGGAGCTAAACCTCAAAAATAAATCTATGCACCCTTTCAGAATACACTGTCAAAATTATATTTTTTATAGCAGCACTCCAGAATCCAAACATGTTCAGTTTATTATCAGAAGCAGCAGCATAGATTCACATTTGAGAATCTGGAAATTTAATATCTGGCTATCTGGCAATATCCTTATTTGCAATAAGGAAATTGTGTTTTTGCCCCTGTCGGTTGTTCAATCATTCAATTACTTGGTTGGTTGGTTTTCCACAAAACTTGGTGGAAGGAGGACATGGGCCAAGACAGAATCTATAAAAATGATGGTATAGATTTGGACAATGGAGCAAATAAAGGGATTTTTGTCTAAATCCTTTTGTACATTTTCACCAGTTTCCCAGGGAATAATTCATTGATCTTGATTAAAAATAGAATCATATTTAGGGAGGAATCTATTATACTGTATCATCCGAATGAAAAATCCAGATTGAGCAGAATTAAAATGTGATTTCCCAGAGGGGTAGGCCTTTCCCTCCCCTCTACGGTAATAAATGGAGCTATAACCCCATATCTCCCACCAATGTGTGGCTGAGATAATGTGGATTCAGTGGAGAATAAACATCTTGAAATGCATTTTGAAAAGTTTTAGAACTATGTCCAAACAAATGAGACAGATTTGGAGGTGTGTGCCAACCTACTAATAAATGAATCAGCCAATGGAACAAATATGACTTTACCGTTCTGGGAGGTGCCAGGATGAGGATGACGTAGCGAGCCTCGCAGCAGTTGACTCCCCAGTTCTGCGGCCTCTCCAGGCGGGCAACACAGACATGGCGTCTCTGCAGGCTCCGCACATTGGAGCTGAAATGATAGGAAATCTGTTTATTTTGAATCAGTGGTGTATAAATGATTGATTGTGCAGCAGTCTGTATTGGCAGGTGCAAAATTAGAGGGCACTTATCAAGCTTGGACAAAATTACTTTTCCAGTTAAAAGAGATTTTATGTTTTGCCCTTGTACAGTCGAATGGACTCGGGAAATATCCACGTAGGGAAATTACCACATAAATTCACCACCTGACATGGTAACGGTTTCAAATAGCTGCCGTCCACATAAATATTATTGGAGATAAACTCACAGAATACAAAGCCAGGACTGCTGGTATCGAACCCCAGTGGAAGTAGCAGTCACACCCTGAATGGTCTCTGACAGGAGATGAACTGTGAATCATAAAAATGCAATGAACAGCCGAAAAAGCTTAAGTGTCGATATGTGAGGCAACCAATCAATCAAACGCTTCATCTCTGAATGATTCACTTCTAAAATGTTTGTCTTCACCATTAAACTCTTTTCCTCCAGCATCGGTGAACAGGCTGTCCATGACCTTGTCCACGTCGCAGCTCCCGTGGCTGTCCTCCACCACATGAGTCAACATCCGCCTCAGGACCTCGTCCAGAGTCGCAGCCTTCTCGTCCAAAAGGATGCTCGCCTGGGCCAGGAAGCTGTCCAGGTCTCTGTGGGCACGCACTTCCTCCTGGAAGTTCATTGGCTTCACATACTGATGGGAACAGAGGACATCAGATTTCAATGTACGATCATGATAAGATACGAACAGGTGAAATGTTAAAGGCTCACTCTCTGATTTTGTGCAGTGCCCAGCATTCGCTCTAAATCCCCACATTCCTCCCATCTCAAAAAAGATCCTTTGAAATCCAGCACAGTGTCTCAGTTAGTCAGTAACGGTGATTTGAGCAGACAGATTAGGGATCTGAGGAGACCGCTGGGAGCTGCAACAAAATCAGGGGCCATCTTTAAAATAAACAGGTAGAACAGTTATCTGTGCCAGAGAATCTGTAAGATGCAGCTTCTCAGAAGGAATGATTGTGACTGACGGGAAAAAGCAAATCTTACTTTTCTTGTTGTATTTAAAAGTCCAAACGCAGGACTGTCAGGATCTGAAGAGAGAAACACAAGGAGATTTGTATTTAATCTCACTACATTTTTTACATGCACACATATAAGTCTCTTCACCCCAATCCATAATGTACAATATCTTAACTTCTAAAGGTGTGAGTGGCCCCGACCAAAGTATAGTATTACTTTACTCCATAGACTGTGTTGGAAATGGACGACATGAGAGTTCCCCAAATGTGAAGCCAGAGTGTCTTGATCTTGGCTGGTATAGGTGACAAATCCCACCTCCCCCATGTTAATAGATGGAGCAAACTAAAACTGGTAATAATGAGTCGTTTGATGATATAAAAATGAGTTGAAACAACATGATTGACAGCTGAGACTGGCTCCTGATTGGTCGAGCACGGGTATTGATCCTCAACTGCAACTGTGCAGACTCAAAATACGGCAACGATCATATCCGGGCTATTTTAACTTCATTTCTGGAAAGTGGGAGGAGATGGAGACATGTCAACCATCCAATATAAATTCAGTTTTTTCCTCAGGTATTAATAGTTAATAGAGAGAACGAGCTGCTAGTTCATGTCAAACACACACACACACACACACACACAGACAGACACACACAGACAAACACACCATACCTGAAACACTAATCTGGATCTCATTGTCGTAGATGTGGCTCTTGTGGCTGACAGGGGAATTTTGCCCACAATCCTCCTGTTCCCCATCCTGCAGCTCTGTAGATAAAAAGTAAAAGGTCCCAGTCAAGAGATGACTAAACCTCCGTTAATATATATTACAGTGTAATTTGTTTTGTAAATATTTCAGATGTGTCAGAGGATATCTTTTTGCTTTGTTAAAATTCCCTTTACAACTGAGTGAATCGTATAAAATAACCAGCGGTGATAAAGGCCGTCACAGCCTCAGTTGTTGGCTCAGTGCGACAAGTCAGGCTGAGATAAACTGCTCCTTGTATCAAGGTTAAGATGCGAGCAGTGTCTCCAATAAGGGACGATTTATTTTGCCCCCTCACCGCTCTGCCATCTGTTGACAAGCACACAGCAAGAGGGAGGGAGAGGCGTAATAAAAGAAATCCTCCTTCAAACCAGACGTGCAGCAACGTAACAAAAGCGGCCCCTCGTAAATTCCTTCATCGTACTGAAGATAAAAATGGCATCTTGACTGTGAGTTTTATTAACGAAGGGGAAACAACTGCAGTGTTAGAGAATTAACCTTAACCCTTCACCAGCAAAGCTGTGTGCTATGAATATTCCCTCTTCCCATCATTGACTCAGAGATCATCTGCCTCGTTATTTACCCGTTAATTAACCTCTCAACACACAGCGAAGGGACTGGCTGTGCTCACCAATATGAGAAATTGGTCATCAGCGAGCAGCGAGAAGCATTGGCATTAGCATAAATAACTGCTGCACTAAATTAACGGGCGTTGGCTCTGGGAAAAAAGAACTGAATTACATCTGCGATGTTTGTAAAGCATCATATTAAAAAGAGCAGCGCCCAGACTGAGAGAAAAAGTTAATCAAATATGTTACAGCAGCTACGCACCCATCTCCTGGAACAGATATCCATTCTTGGACCTCCCAGTGGACGGAGCTTCTGCGAGGGAGAAAAGACAAATTGACACAATTATTGTTTTGATGTAATTAATAAATAAATGTTAAGTGATTTGCAAAGGCAAAAATCCCACTGTGTAAAGGTCAGCATCTAATGTTATGATTGCAGAAAAAGGAAAAGTCCGAATTTTGACAATCAACAATATTGACAGTAATGATATTGAAACAAATCCCTTGATATTACTCGATAAAGCTGGTATAATGAACAAGTTGCCAAACATTCAATTACAAACACATCAAGCAGATTCAATGCAACATTAGTGTTTATCTGGAGTCGTGATTCTGCTCCATGAGGAGGGAAATATCTCAGGAGGGAAATAACGGCTAAACGCTCCACTGTGTTCACCAGGAAGTTACTGAGTCTGTCTGTTGTTTTTCTGTCTGAGTTTTTCAGAGGTTCTTTGCTGAAAACAGCTGCCTGTTGTGTCTGGAAGAAAACTGGTGAAGGCAGCGCAAATCAGAAAACCCACAGAGGCCATTTAACCAAAACAATGAGCTGAAAGGTGCTAAAAAATCTGCCTTGAGCTGAGGGACACTGCGGCGTCTGATAGTGTATTCACTATGAGCTCTTATAAATTTCAACACTTGATTATACATGATATTCCTCCACTGGTTATTCCCAGATCTGGGTTGGTGACTTTGCTGTTCGAGCCCTAAAACTGTGGAACAGTGTACCCGTCGAGATCAGACAGGAAACACCAGCAGTATCTTTTAAATCTCCTTTTAAAACACTTTTCCTATTGGAAAGCTTTTATAAAGGTTTGAAATATTGTGTTATTTTGATTACTGCTATATTCTTTCTGAGAAGCACTGGCCACTTTTTTAAGAAAAGTACCATATAAATAAAGTTTATTGTTATAATACTGAATACTCTAATCCTTTAATGTCAATAAAGTAAATAAAGTAAGTCACACATTTTTTCCTGGAGGTGTGAAAATGTTATTTTAAAAAACACATACATATTACTCCAGTATAGAAATAGAAATAAAGTCCCAGTCAGACTCAAAACACATGCTGTTGTTCATGATCAATGCATTAAACCCTCAGGTCACAAAACCACAACATTTTAAATATTAGAAAGCATTGATTTTTCCTCCACTGCAGACCTGCTGTCTAATATGTTTTCACGGAGGTGTTTGTTTACAGTTAAGCTGACCAGCGCGAGGTGAAAACACTGTGAAACTGGACTCCACGTGGACTCTGATGCTTTTTCTCTTTTCTTTGACAGTAGCTGTGATTTCACAAGCGACAGACACAGCCTGAGTTTGTTGGATCCTCTTTTCCAGTCGGTCAAACCACCGAGAAGCCATTTGTCGTGTTATAAGATGTGAATTTAAAAAAAGAGGAATCTCCAATAGACACATTGAGAATAAATACTATCAAAAAAAAAAAAGGAAACATGCTGAGAAACTCAAAAAGACCCCTACGCTCTCAGTTACAATAAAAATCTGACACCAGCTGTGTGTTCTGTTTGTACAGGCAGTGGTGTATGTGTGAGACACTGCTGGAGCTGCACACATGAGCTTTTCCCCGCCTGAGGCAGAGTTTGGCTCTCGGGGCTCAGGAGTGAGGTTATATCTCAAAGCAGATTAGACAGAACATTCCCAGGCCTCCTCCTCTTCACAGACAACAGGGTGCCAACGCGGTGCATTGAGGATGGTTGAGTCTGCTTGATACAGACCTTTATAGTCTTGTCTCATAAAGACAAAGGTCAAGTTTACAGTAAAAACCCTTGACTTTATTTTAATGGCAGCATGATCGGCCGCAGAGTCTGACGACCAGTGAACAGTAGCACCACACACTATTCTCATCAGTTCCAGTTGTAAAACTGGTCTGAAGATATACAAGACATTCCCATGACAAAAGTAGAAACTGACAAGAGAGAGTGTGTGGGAACTTTCACCTTTTTATCAAATCTACCCACGACTGAGAACCAAAGTCAAATCTATCAGACGTAATACTCAGTCTTTCTGCAGGAGTTCAGGCTGCAATGGCTCCTGTCTATCGGGTTCCCTTCAGCAGGCGCCCTGACCTCCTCATACCTACAGCAGTCTTGTGACGGTGCTGGTGTAAGTCAACCCTTGAGTCTTTCCACCGGGGGAAACTTCTACCTCGAAAAATAACCTGCATGCTTTTGACTCCTTGGCCTTGGCTCATTAAAGACAAAAGAAATTGTCCCTGTGTTGCTTATTATTATTTTTTTTTATTCAAAAAATATATTTAAAACATGATAACTCATCCTTTACCAGGGGCAGATCCAGGGCCAGGGGCACTGCCCCAAGCTGAAATGTGATTGGCCCCTGTCCTGTCAGTAAAAAGTCACTTATCTAACCATACTACTGATAAATATCACAATTTGCTAAGAAGGTTTATTTTCTATGGGTTTTATTAAGTAAACAATGTGCAAGGAACATTTTTCAAAGTGTAATATACCAGGTCGACGTATGGAGTAAAAAACGAGGTGACTTCGATGTGCACCTTATTGAATAAGGAATTGTACATGGGTGTTGGACATATAATTGGCCCCTCTGTTTAAACCGTGGCCACTTTATGGCCCCTAAAATTCAAAAATCCTACATCCGCCTGATTTACACATTAATGCATGAATTTATCCAGTCAAGTGATTTTAGGAGACAAGCTGAACCTACCCTTCAATAGTTTTTCACTATAAGTTCTTGGGTTGTAGTAACAAGCAAAGGAATATAATGGATGTGTGTGTCTCAGTTGGCAAAATGTAACTGTTTACTTTACCAAAAGAGCACGGTCACACTTTAATTTAGTAATTTCTCTCTTATCCTCCTTCTCTTCAGCTGACTTCAAGCCTGCGGGATGTTTTACTAATCCCTGCCATCCTGCTATCTGTGGGCAGAGGATGTCCTTGAGCCACAGGAAACAGAAGAATCCTTGTTGGGTCTCTGGAATCGAGTGCCCTGAGTTACAAAGCTGAAAACTTGAACTGTGCGAGGTCAAACTAGCAGACGGGAGACGGGGCATTGGTGTTCATGAACATAAGGCGCTATTGTTGTTTCTCTTATAAATATAAATGCCTGTTTTTCAATTGTGTGCTTTTTTGTGAGACATACAGTCATGTGCTGTGTTATAAAATATATTTAACTCTACTTTAATATCTGCTGCTGAGCCTCAGTCAACCCTATGAAGATCTAATTTGACCATGGTGGATGCTCACAGCTGAACAGTGTACACTCTGTACACAATGTACACATTCATAGATTGAAATAAAGCAAATAACAGGAAGGAGGAACCACAGCTCATTCCACTTTAACACCTCAAAGACTGTCTGATGTTTGTTTATCCAACACTGCGGATATGACCACTGAACCAACAGTAACCACTTAGTTATACTTTACTCAACAAAGTACACATCTTTTTTTTTTCATTCAGTTATTAAAGAAGTTCATGAGACATACGGCAAAAATCCAAGAGACCATTGTGTCTCGAAGGTAAAGCAAAGTGAAATTCATTTCTATAGCATATTTCATTACAGCGGATATTTAGTTTACATATATGCAGTATATATATATATATATATATATTCATGAAGTATGCATAAACAAATCTAATACACGAGAGCACAGGAAAGTTTTCTGCTTTTAAACGTGACTAATGTTATCTGGTCAGGTACTGCAGCCGCTGGGACCACAAGAGCACCTTCAACAGATTTTGTTTGAACTTGATTAGAAGGTTCATACCTTTATATACATTCGATGGTTCATACTGAATCACTATGTTGGAGAGGTGGCTGTTAAGGGATGTATAGACAAGAAGCAATGTTGTTTTAATAACAAATCAAATGCAGAGAATATTGCATCACCTATTCTGAGAATATTTGTTTCTGTCTTGTTAGAATTCTGGTGGCAGTATTGTGGATTAGCTGCAGTCTGCCCATGATCCTTTAAGGTGGACTAGTGAGGAGGGAATTGCAAAAGTCCAACTGACAAAATAAATGCATGAATAACTTTTAGCCTGATGCCAGAAGCCTCCTAAATATTCTTTAAAATTTCTTTAAAAACATTTCTTTAAAAAGTTCTGTAATGTCGGCAACATGGATCTGAAAGAGGAAGTTTTAGAATATCCATGTGTTTGTCATTCAGCCGATGAGCTGACAGGGCTGAGGTCTTCTGCTGACACTTTTAACTTAGTGATGACAGCACACCTTGTGTTTTTGCATTATGTGGCCAAGAGCCAGAATAGTCACCCTGAAGAGAAGTGGACCACATATTGATCCCTGAGGAACTCCACATGTAACAACATGTTACCAAATGACCTTTGGATGTTATTTGAACCAATCAAGTCCTGAAAGTCATGTCTCAATCCTGTCAATTAAAATGTTATGGTGCTTGGCATTAAAATCAGCACAATGCACAGATAGAAACTTTGACCATTGACACTGTTGGCTTGCAGTTTAGGAATTGCTGTACGAAAGTTTGTTTCAGTTTGTTTGTGTTTCAGTGACTGAAATGTCTTGTTAAGTGGTCTACTGATTTCTTCAGTGACTTTTACCGAGGAGAGGAATATTGCACATTCCACGTTGCACAGAGGTGCTCGTTATTGTTCACGTCCGTGTCCTTTAAAAGATGCAGTGTGGAAAAACAGAGCAGGTGGATCTACTGAAGTCCTTCACAAACTCTCTTAGACAGGACGAAAGGACAAAGAGTTGTTATCAGTTTAGTTTCTGAGTTGTCTCATCTGGATTACATGGTTCTGCTGTGTAGCTGTGAGGTCTCCCCCAAAGGTCCAATCGCTAATTCCTGTTTATCACATTAAAGTTTTGGTGGATTAAATAAAACTGAAGAAAACAGTTTTAACAGACAGAGACACTGTAGGTTTGATAAGAGCTCCGACACCATCACACAATCATCAGCTCCACTCAGTGAATTCCTTCAACAGGAACGGAAAGCTTTGAAATTTGCCAGATTACAATTTCGGACATTTTTCCACCAGTTAAGCTTCTTAATCCGTGACCTGAGAAATATCAAGCAGGACTGTTTAACCCTTAAATGGCACTAAACAGTAAACACATTAATACTTTAATGTTGGGCTGCAAGCAAGGATTATTCACATTATCAATTAATCTGCCAACTAATTAAAAAATGAAACAAAAACATAATTTCCTAAAGATAAATGTGATATCTGACATTTTACTGACACACGATAAATAAAGTTTGGAATTTTTAAATTATTAAATACGTTTGCTGAATTTTCTGTGGACTCGTTTTGTTGGAAAGTCACGGTTGTTGTGTTTTAAAGATTAAACAAAACTTTTTTGAACTGGAACATTTAAATTCTCTATGGGAACAATATATTTCTCTGGACTGATCTAATCCACTGGACTGCTGCTGCAAGGGCGTTCAAACAGATGCTGAAAATAATTGCAGGTCTGAACCTCCATTACAGACACATGTATAATTTACCGTCGTTTTGTAAATATTGACCCACATCTTTTGCTTCTGACTTTCAGGCTCTCTTGACGGTAAAAGCATCTTGTTCATATTCTGTTTTGAATGTGAAGAATATAAAGACGTAAACAAAGATATTTGAATTGCAGCCAAACAAGCAGGAAAAATGAAGTAAATTGTAGTATAGTAAAGTTATTACCAAGCATACGCAGGCTATCGACCCTTTTAAACAACTTTATAAATATCATCAACACACACACACACACATACACACACAGAGAGAGAGTCACACTCCTAGGGTTTGACACAGATGGCTCATGTTGCACCATGGAGGACCTCCTCACCCCACTCCACCCCTGTGAAACTCACCAGATGGCACAAAATGGAGGACCTGTTTGGCTTCCATGTTCTGCAGGTTTGTTTCTTAGGTGAGCCGCTTCCCACAGGTCAACCCATCATCATCTTCTCTGCTCTCTAACACCCTGGACTTTCTGCTGACCTCCTCTCAGTGTCTCTACTACAAACACATGCTGAAGTGGAATCACCTCCCAGAAGCACATGGGTTTGTTGGGGGAGGGGGGGCAGGAAGGGGAGGCATGAGGAGGGTAAGAGGGATGTGTGTTTCTGCTGGGTCCTTGTGCCTATGGACTGAAATGTCCTGGAGCTGATTTAACATAAAACGATAGGATTTGGGAATTAGTCTTCTATTTAGATTCGTTTAATCTTAATAAACCCTCTGTTAATTTAGTTTGCACTGAAAATTGGCCGTGCAGCTGAGTTTGGACAGTTTGTTCAACATTAATTCACAGTTTATTTAACAAAGCAAATATCCTTGTTTAACTTTAATGTACAAAAACTTTCAAAGCAGCCAGTCAGCCAGTAATTTAAACCAAACCCACTGAGGTAAATGTTTTATGTATTTTAATTTTAACTTTTTTTGACCATTTTTATGAGTGTAAAAACTGTGCTATGATGTGTGTGTGTGTGTGTGTGTGTGTGTGTGTGTGTGTGTGCGTGTGTGTGTGTGTGTTTGTGTGTGTGAGTCCTATTTCACACAAGGTGGTGATAACGCCATAATTAAAGACTCGATGTTTTGTTTCATTTTGTTAGTGTTTGCGTGTAAAGATGGACGACCAGCCATCTCCTCAAAAGTGAAGCCAAGCCATCTTGATCGCCCCCTGGTGGCTGGCTGCAGTATTTATCCTAAACTCCACCAACCTCCATTTCAATTCAAATTTTTATTTGTCATTTCAGGTCGGTCTTATCACACTGATGTTCAAGAGTTAATTATTCCAGTTTGAATTCATTCTGGTTTGGTTTTATTTGCTAAATGTTTCTCACCAAATATCTTGCGTGTTTCCTTTAGGCCTGAACTACTGCTAATCAATCATTTTTGGAAGAATTTACAACCAGCCCATCCACTCCTCAAAAACACAGGATGCCTTTAATTGAAAACACCTCTTCAATTATTTGTAAGAATAGACTCTGTAGAGGACAAAGGTCACTCCTCTCCTCGTGCATATGAATATCTTCTCCTCAGTAATTCATCTTTCCCTTTGATACCACGCTCGCACAGATCTGTGAAATCCTCAAGAACTGCTGCGACCGCTAATGCGAAATAAGCAGACGACGAGGAACACGCGACGCTCCGCCCTGTCAGACTCTGTCAAGGTTACACTACGAAGAAGTAGCCTGATGCAAGCCAGACGCAATAACACACAAATGGACCAGGAGAGAGTCGTGGAAAAGAGGCCTGGATGGAGCACCAAACTAAGGACACACCGCCCCCAACAGTTAGAAGATAAAGTCACAGTCAGACCTGCTGCTCAGGAAAATGAAGAAGATGCATAGATTTACCATGAAATAGTAATAACTGTGGAATGTCCTCTTGCTGCTGCCACTCAACGAATTTCCCTGTAGTGGGACTTTTCTTATCTTATCTTGTCTCATTGTACATTATCTTCTCTTCTCTTTATCTTTGCAACGTACAAATCTTAGTTTCAACATTATATAATTAATTCAGTAATTGGTCAGTATGCAGTTTTACATATATCTAAAAATTCATAATTAGACAAAGCACTGTAATATTTAGCTATCCATTCTTTTTCTTCATATTTAGTCCTTGATACAGGTAGACAACAACTGTGCTATTGTTTAACTTCAGTAGTTGTTACTTTCTCATTTGTTCTTCTCTCATTTATACGTCTGCTCTTGAGTTTAAAACAAAATCATTCCACCACAGAAAAGAAATAGATACAACAATTGGCCAACGGGTAACCATCATATGAACAATGACACACACACACACACACACACAGGCAGCAGCAGTGACAAACAGCAGATGTCCTAAACATTCTTCTATTTATTTCACTTTATTACTTTATTAAACTTAAGTTATGGAGACAATGAGGCTCGACTATCACTTGTTTACACAGGCTGTTAAGCTTTTGATTGAGTTTGACTCCAGAGAAATATTTAATTTAGCCTGAAGGAATAAATTGCACTTATTTCTTGGAATTGTAATGCTGCGTTTATATCTGACAGTTTGGGAGGAACATCTCATTCCCACTGAGGAATATTAATATAAACAATAAGAAAAGAATAGAGAATGACCTGTGTGAGATACGTGACTTTCTACGGGGACATAAATTTGCATTGAAAACAAAGAGTCCTTGTAAAAGATGATGAATTTCTCCCCGTGGATTACCTCTGTTGAAACTACATGATGCAGTTACTCATATAATACCTGTTATACTTATTTATAAAGTGACTACCCAACTTAAAAAGCTCTTTTTTCAGTGAAATCAACTGTGATGTATTCCTTAACCAGGGCAGCTTTAGTTCTTTTGGGTGGATGGATGCAGATTAAAAAAACAAGCCTCCACATTCATGTTATTTTGTGATGATCGAGATCGACAATTTGAACACAACGTTGAAAACGATCATCATTTTAGCCCAAGGCAAACAACAAAGTGTAAGTGCAGAGGTAATTGTTCCTGTTTCTGCCATAAGGTGGCAGCAAAGTCTGATGTTAAAAAAGCAGCATTTTATTTAGTAATTCTATTTTTAAAGCCACTTTTATAATACAATTGTTTTTATTGTTTTCATGATGTACTTAATTTTAAATGGGCTTTACTTTTAAAATTCTCAATCATGATTTAAAACAGACTAGAGCAGAAACTTTATATTATTTGTAATATTTTTCTTTTTTTAACAAGACCTAGTGCAACAGTCACATATGTTCGTTATTCTGGGATTATATGAATTTTAGTTGTGTTCTCTGCTGGGTGCAGAAAGAAATGGACACTTAGAATTGGAACTTCATTCACCTCCAGTAACTGTATCAAACCTGAGTCAAATAGTGACCAGAGCAACACTAACAGAAGCCAGGAAAGCAATGAAATGTTGCATTAATAAACTAATGTACTGTGGTCAAAGGGTTTGTTGCAAGAACACTATGAGTGTAGTTGAGTTCATGGTGAAACATTAATCAAACTGCATGAATGCCTGAGGGGCATAACTGAACGAAACACAAACAACAGAACACCTGAGGGGCATTTCAGAGGGAAACACATGAGATGTCTGAGCTGTTGGTTATAAAAGCAACAAATATAACGTCTCTTTGTATGAATTTTCAATTAAAACCTGCACCAAGAATAAGGTGATAAACTGAAAAAATATGTTGACAATATTTGACTGAGTGGAGCTATAAATGTGTAACAGGATGCATGTCAA
The DNA here is from genome assembly GCF_024713975.1 of Paralichthys olivaceus. Taxonomy (NCBI): domain Eukaryota; kingdom Metazoa; phylum Chordata; class Actinopteri; order Pleuronectiformes; family Paralichthyidae; genus Paralichthys; species Paralichthys olivaceus. The sequence goes on from NC_091101.1 coordinate 20,300,406, forward strand.
ACATTAAATATGGGCACATGTGCAATGAGATTGATCAGTGTAATAATTATGCAGATTATTATACTAGGAGCCAGAATAAATTGACCTTTTAATGATTCATTCCTGGCACTGTTCAGCTTTCTCACAAAACACCACATGTGTATTGACCTGTTTATTCTGAAACAATAAATGTGATTTTGCAAGAAGCAAATAGTATTTTGTTTAGAAAATATTATGATTAATACATTTGAAACGAATCTCCTCTGGATGATGAAAAAAATCAGACATGAGTGTTTTTAACTTTATAAATTGTCCAAAAATCCCATCTTCATCCTATTGCTTCATTTGTTTCTGATTCACTTTACACCTGAATGTATAAAATCTGTTCTTACTAATCTGCTGCTCATTGTGTTTCATAATTTGACCTTTTATCTTGAAGGTCATCACAACCGAAAGCTTTCACTTCATATCATTCTAAACCTGCATCATTAAATTCCAGGGTCATTATTTCAGCACACATTTTTCTTTTACTTTGATAATATTTGACTCTAATAATATTTATGAATAAATATATGATTTCTTATTTTGATGAAATAACAGATGCCTGAAAACAATCCTAATGTTTCCTCATAGGACTTAAAATCCCCTTGTGGAGCCTCCTTAAAATCAAAGAACAAGAACTAACAGATCATCCACAGACACTTTTTTTATGATTTAAAATTCTTACCTTCAGCAAAATGGTTCACAGTTACTCCTGGTGTCTCCTCTGCTTCCTTTTTGTTCTTCATCGGGATTCTTGTAATTCAAACAAATGGTTATTTTCTATACGCCGATTAAAACTCAACACGGAGCCGAGGGTGGTTTGTGTGAGTTGCAGCATGAGTGGCAGGCCAACAGGTAGATGGGACGGGGCCACTGCCAATGAATAACACTTTAATGTCCTCTCTGCAAATCACAGTGAAGCTGACTTCAAGGTGGGATTGGGATGACAAAAAAAAGGAGACAGGGGGAAGGGTTAGGATTGAGGATGGGGGGAGGTGTGAGGAAACTCATGCTGGGACTCATTGATATTTTAATGTAAGACATTTACCACTGCTGTTTTCCTAAACCATGAAAGCAAGCATAGCATCGTATTCATGTTATTCTAATGGCTCCTGACCACCAGCTCTAAACAACTATGTTAATGCATCTGTTTAAAGGCGACAGTTAAGTCCCTGCAACTGCAGCACATTCTTACTTTGATTTACTCACTTTTGCAATGCAGGGATGAACCTGAAGTCATGCACGTGTCCAGTAGTAGAGTACTGTGGCTCAACATGTTTTTTGTAAAGTCATTCTTGCAGAGGATTTGAAAAAAAAGTTCCCATGACGTGTTGTCCCACTTGTGGCAAGGTTAAAGGTCAGCCGTCAGAGAAAGAGACCAGATATGATATGGTTTCCTCTTCTGAGACCTCATGAGCCTTCTTCAGACATGTACTCTGGAGGATGATCACAGAATTGTACATGGACTTTCTCTGGAGTTTGGTTTTCACACATGAGCGACGCAGCCGGAGATTCTCTGCTCGGTGTCTGTACATATCAAATAAGACAGAAGTAGTTATGTTAGTGGATGAAAAAAAGAGAACTAGATAGAATAATTCGAACCCAGCTAACTTTCTTAACACTGCACAGCTGTTTGATCAATGTGAGAGGTGGGTGCCGATGTCTTCTCTGATGCAGCCTGTCCATTTCAAATGTTGGGGATGTATGATGGGAGCAGGTTCTGCCAGCAGCTTCTGATGAAACACTTTGTTCGCCCTGCTACCCCATCTCATTACTCCTGAAATGAATGGCCTGCCCCTGAGAGTGTGAACTCTATTTTAGAAATCCAAAGCCGGGCTCATGATCCAAAATGTTTGTTCTTTAGTCTGTAGAGGTCTCATATGAAGCAGCCTTAGTAACAATGACAAAGGAAAAACTACTTATGTAACTTATTAATAGAAAAGTCTGTTATTAACACAGCAGGTAATGTGATGGATGATAGATCCCTTCCATTGGATATTTATTATGAGCATGTATGTAAACGTAAATCAGCTCAACTTTAGCATCACTTTGCTCCAGTGTCACAATACATCTGTAGACACATCACATCCACCGAGGCTGCTCCCATTTAGATATTTACAACAATCATCTACCTTCATGTGTAATCAGTCACTTATTGTGTCAACTTATTGTATCACAGACAAACATGATATGAATCAGAATGAATCTATTGCACAATATATAAGTTTGAGTAAGAACTTACTTCAGATGATATTTTTGTGCCTGATTTTCACTTTTGTCTCCTCACACCTCTTTATATACAGTCTATGCCTCACACCTGAATGTGGGAGCAAAGGTTTCATTGTGCGCCATCAGAATTAACCAACACTTATTTAAAACCCCTGAATGATTAAGAACTGATGCAACACGGTTACTGTTGCTCTCATGCTGTTCACGGCACGAATTGTTTTACAAATGAACTGCTGTGACTGCAATAACAAAAATAACAGTAGCCGTAATGAATGGCTACAGATCCTTTCTCTGAGAACTCTTCAGGCACTGTGAGCATGGATGTCCCATTTTCTTTAATATAACCAGACCATGCAGGCATCATGGTCAGTCATAACATCTGCACATCCAAATGCATGTTAGAGCACCAGACAAAGAGTGTTTTGAATTATAACTCATGGATTTCAGACTTAAATGGAGCCAGTATTGTGGACGTCATGTGTAAAAAGTAGCATAAAGGCGATAATGTCATCTTCAAATGAGGATGAAAACAGTAGCCACTGTGAAAGTTAACCATGAACTAAAAGGCTGGAATTTTAAATTGTGTCAGCAGACATAGAGTTCACGGAATGGAATTAAATTTTCACCAAAAAAGATGATTTATGTCACAGAGACATTTTTAGAGTTGATGCCCATTTAATAACAAGACTTCATGTCTACAGCTAAGGCTGCATGAGAATCTACTCAGGCACAGCAGGGATTAGAGCTGCATATGCATGTTAATATGATCACAGCAACACTGTGGATATTCCAATGTTAGCCAGGTGTAATGTTTCCCATGTTCACCATCTTAGCTCAGTGTGTTAGCATCTCAACATTTGCTTATTAGCACTAAACGCAAAGTACAGCTGAGTTTGACTGTAATAACATCGGCAAATTAAAAATGTGTGCCTAATTAAAGTGCGGACCCCTTGATGCTCAAGAAAAACTTCCAATGTTATTACAGTTCAACTTCAGGGGAAAATAAATGTCTGCACCAAAATTCAGTTTTGATTTGCAGTGAGTTCGCCTCAATTTTCCCACAATTGCACAATGTAGTTTTGCAAATATGATGTGTTTACCTTGTTGGAGTTAGAGACGTGCTCAGGTTTGGCAGGGATGTAGACAGGCATGAACCCATACCTGGAGTTACACATATTATTATTAGGGCAGCTGTCAAAGTAGTAATGTCCATTAACTTCTCTGTTTCAGTATTAGACCATATTCTTAAAATATCTTTGTTCTGTGCTGACAAGGAAATACAAGTAAACCAGGTCCTCAGAAATAATTAATCTCTATCTGACTGTTCCATCTAAGCACTGAATCATTGTACTCACTGTTTCCTTCAGCTTTCAGTATCATAGTACACCAGCATCACCTGACCTGAAAGACCAGGGGCCATTTTCTTTAGTATTTCATGTTTTGGAAGGGTGTGTTTCTTATCACATGTTAATAGTGTTTTTTGAGGCACAGTGTATTGTAGACAGAAGTTTATACAGTAGCTATGCACAAAACAACCTACAGTTAACTACTGATCAATCATATTATCCTGTAAACAATGATTATTTTAAAGTTTTTAGACTTTTTAACTTAAAACTTAAGATGTTGAGTTTAGTATTTAGTATACAAGCAGTCACATCTTCTTCTTGGATTTTTGATTTAAGAATTATGAGTGATCAAAACAGTTGTCAATTGATCGATAGCTTATTTAGCAAATCAAGCCCTGACATGGATGGTGGGGGTCAAAAGGGGATCAGTCCAGTTTTACAGTGAAGCTAAAAAATTCAAACAGTGAAAACAATTGTTTTTGCTAAATAGCTTCCGGCCACAGGCGGCAGCAGTGAGCACAGCCAGATTAAATAACGAGCGCAGAAGAAATATGGCCATTTTTGTTTCTGTTTAGTTTTTCACTCACAGCAGGAATAAACTGAGATATTTTCATGTTTCGACTTTGACCCAAACGTATCTTGAGAAGTTCTCATGTCCTCCGGCAGCTTCGGGTGTGAATGTTCCTCTGAAATGTAAACGAACTGTCCCGGGAGCAGCAGCGGCGGCGGCGGCCCCGCGGCTCCAGACAGAGATGGCGGGACTGACCAGCCGCACTTTGAAAACAGATGCGGGTCTATTCGTGGTATTACGGTACCACGTTGACAGACAAACATTGAAAGTTTAAAGTCACTTATCAGAACATTTGACGAAATATATAAAAAACATTCTGTTTTCCACATGAGACATGGACACGTATGACGAAATGGGAAATTATATGTATGTTTATAAGTCAGCACATGTTTTTATTATAGATTTCAGTACTTGCTGCTATTAAATATTATTTAAAAACGATCCTTGAGAGGTGACACAGATATGTCACCTCAGTCCTGTAGAAATCTAGAGACAAGTAAATGGAAATTTTTCTACTTTTTCATTATGGACTTTAAAACTTGATGTGTGGAGCACCCACGCTGTAGTTTGTTTTCCTGACACCTGAGTTATCAAACTTCACGGAGACATCATCGTCAGATTGACCAGGGGGTCTAGAGGAAGCCCACCTACAGGTAAGAGCCACTTTTATCAATATGTGTGGTGTGATGCAGTAGCTATCACCTGTTGTGTTGTGTTTGTGTTGTGTTGTGTTGTGTTTGTGTCAAGCTGCACTTGACAGTCACGTATCGTTGCCCTGTTGTAGTTGTTTTAAGTACTCAAATATTATCAGCACCAGGGGAAGGCTGATTGTATTTATACTACACTTGCACAAATACACCACAGCAATTACTTGTATGTGTAAACCTGCCTGATTCTGATCTAAATTGGCTCAGTTTAACTGTATTGTACAAGTTGGTACATAAGTTAGATGTGTGAACGTTGTTGCAGTTTATTTGTAGAGTTGTCTCTGCAGCTATTGTCGTTTATAATAATGATGATAAACTTTATTTATATTGAACCTTTCAAAACACACACGAGTTATAAATGAACAATTAAAGGCAACAATAGGAAAACAGCAGACAGTGAAGAATTAAAAGCAATTTGAAGATCACACTCAGCATGAGAGCACAAATACAAAGCTTGTATTTCAGGCCTAATATCGACCTGTGGTTTCACTTGAATCTGTTTGCACAAATAACAAATGATCCACCAATTTGCAAGGTGGAATTGAAATTTCACTCGTTCTACTTTTTGTGCAGTAAATCTATACTTTAGAAACCATAGTATTTTACCTGTGCACTTTTTGGGTCCAACTATTTAACTAAAGTATTGTTTTCTTCAACTGATAGTAAATCAGTGGCATAAGTAAAGATAATAAAGAGATGGTCAGCACAGGGACACCTGACCTGAACTGAACTGAAGAGTCCCATTTAGATCTTTAGAAGCTTTACACAATCCTGCTGAGAATCCACAGAGAAACTAAGCGACTGGTGCACAGAACGTATTAGAGGAGATGCATGGTTGTCCACACAATCTCCAGCTGTACATAACTAGAGCTATCATTTCAAATTTTATTTCATGCTTCCCATTCATTTGAAATACATTTTAGGAGTTTTCTTATCTGTACAGTAAATATGGGCTGGTATTTCTATCGTCCCAAACAGAAATTGGACTTTTATGATAACATAAACCATATTTTATTTCATTGAAGACAAAGCTCTTACTGATTTAACACAACCAACAGCAGGCCCTGAACTCTGCGTCCTCGCCTGTGAGGCTCAGCCACAGTGAACAGACAGAATACAAACTGCTCATCTGCAGCTAAACAAAACATGATCTTTGGACTTTTCTTAGTTTCCTCGCAGCTCTTGAATGTAACTTCTTTTTGGACATAAGCAGTGTTTATGTGCAGTGCCACAATAACTGCTTTCTTCTGAAGGAGGAACAACTTAACGTGCCTGATGCTGAGGTTGATAAAGCAATTGGCGCACATTTTTAGGATCTTTAATTTCTATCCTTATTATCAGTTAGTTCCAAACTACAAGCACAACAATGTGGTTGCATTTTTTTTGTAAGAAGCTTGATGTACAACATTTATGTGGAAAACGCCAGTGTGAAACTGGAGCAGTAACTTATTTGAGTTCAAAATTTTCTCCCAGGAACTTCATTTAAACCCATGGTGTAGGGGAAACGTGTGTAGAGGAACTGAGTTCTGCAAACGTTGAAATACACAGAATGTCTGTGTGTGGTTCTAAGACCAAAGAGCAATAAATTCAAGCATTTGAACGAGAGTTGATGGTGGGATCTTTGGAAGAAAGTATTTTGTATTGATGTACAATGGCAGACGATGAGGCTTGTACAATCAGAAAAAGCTGATCACATAAATTTAAAGCATGAAAGATCAGCAGGGGGTTTGAAATGTGGATGCATCTTTTTCATAAAGATAAGGAAAGGGTTTTATGAAGAGGTCACAGGTACTTTGAAGTTAATGAGCAACAATGAGGTAATCAGTGACCCTGGATAGTGTTGAAACTGTCGGAGATGTTAGCGCTCCGTCTCTCACTGTCTAGTTTGAACAGGATGATAGACACCAGTGAGCCCGAGGCAGGAAGTGTGAGCTTCACAAAGATGGGGCCATAATGATACAGATAGATGATATATTTTCTGGATGAGCAGGCCTAAGGCAGTGAGGCAGCACTAATAAGATGACAGGGAAAACTTCAAGATCAAGGATGAGACTTTTCTGTGGCACAGGTTGAGAAGTTCCTGCCTGCTTCATAAGACCTGGAGTCTGGTTTATCAAGTACTGAGGAAAATATAATATTATTTTCCTATACTAATCAAGGTTATTACTGCATTGAATCTGAAATGACAGTTATTTAATTTAATTTTTCAGTTTTGTTTGCTCTCAAAAGTTAGAAAATTGGTGAACAATGCCCGTTCCATTCTCAAAATACAAGTAGTATTAAAAAGCATGAATAGAAACATTTAAAATTGCTCTAATTTCTATCAAGATGCAGTCAAATAGTATGGCAAGATAAAGAAAACATTATTTTTCATTCCCCCATAATCCACTTCATAACTCCCAAATACAATAAATGCTGAAGTATCGCTTTGTTATTTCCCTGACTTACTTTACTTTACATATTTCATAATGGATAATTTTGTTTTTGTTCTATGTGGAGTCTGTGAAATGTCAAAGTTTGTATGAGGATAACTTAATAAGCGACATTTTTATTTGCCATTTTCTTATGACATTTCTCTGTGGTCTGTATGAAATTTGGCATTTCTGCATAAGTATGTTTGAGCTTCAGTTTCTGCAGGTGGCTTTAAAATCGCTGTATGTCAGATCCCTCCAGTGAAAACAGCTGCTGGGAATTGTTAGTGCAAGAGACACATCAGAAATCTCAGGGGGCGGCGAGAGGAATAGTTCGATTTCACCGACATCAACACTGATGTGGACGTATTGTAAACACACACACTTGAATTCTGTGCTGTACTGCTTGTAGAAAACATGAGGGGGCAGTATAACCTTAGCTCAGTCTTTTCCAAAGTTCATTATAGTTCTCCGTATAATGTCCGCTGTCTCCTCGAGGAGACAAATAGAAATACCTCTTTTGTGTTCTTTTTCTTCACTCTACATAATATTTAAAGATTTACATAATCTTCTGAAGCGAATACAATGAAGATATGCTAATAAGACAAATAAGAGATGCTGTAACACTGATGAAATGGCTGAAGTGCTACTGAACACTAAGCACATAATGTCTAGTGAATGAGGGTGATTATGTCAGGTCCTCGACTGATTGCCGTGCCTCACCATTTGATTGCTAATTAGTCCTTTCACTTGTTTCTCACCTACATGCTCTAGCTGTGGTCAGTGTCATTTAAGATCATAGAATTTTGTTTAACATTTGTAAAAGAAACATAAACTCTGGCCCAAATTCATGGTGATATTTTGATGTTTTTTTTATTTTCTCTCCCAAAGAGTCCCTGGTTGCAGCTTCTCAAATATACATGTCACTTTTCTGTGATGTATAATAATAAACTGAAAACATTTTGGATTTCAGACTGTTGATTGCACGAAAAAATAGATTTTAAAACAACATCTTATACTGTTACGATACCTTTGGCTTTGAGTGCCTGCTGATACTGAGCAACAAAGCAGTACCATTGTTTTATTCATAAACTGTATGCCTCCGTGTGGAGGAGAAGGGGATCTTTCTTTCACGTGTCAGACAACAACAGGTTCAGTAATTTCTTGACATTGTAAAACAAAATGTAATTAATAAATACACACACGTATTAAGTGTGTAAAGCCTCACTGATATCATGGATCAGAAATTCGTTTTATAGTAAGAGGTGAAACTACATCAAAATGCAGCGCACTGGATCGATCTAAATGTGCAATATGAACCGATCGATAGGCTGTTTTTACAGCTATAAATTGGTTTGTCTCTATAAACAGATTCTGCATGTGAATACACAGAATCTGTCGGCAAGGCCCACGATTTAGGGGCTGCAAGCTGTCGGTTTTTCTGTTTCTAGTTTGACCAGTCGAGTTTGAGCAGGCTTTGGTTGCCTGCAGGTAAACAGACCATGTCGAGAGCAGAAGAGGCAGAACACGTTGACCGAAATCGGATATGGGCTTTTTAATATATCTGCATTCATCTGCATCTAGCATTAATAACTTTCTGTGTGTTTACCCGTGCTTGGAAAGTAATAAATAAGTAATGAATAATAAAAGTATTATACTCCAGAGTGAAAGGAACAGTGTGTCTTAACTTTTTTACATGACCGTTAATGATGTTTTTGGCATGGAGGAAAAATGCAAAGGTGGTTTTATCAAGGCTGACTGGATTAGATGATGTGCTTCAATTGGGCAGGTGTTAGCTCGACTTACATCTGGAACTAAAGCTGTGGAAAAGTTGTTGAGCAGTTGGTGGGTGTCTACAGGAAAGACACAGACAGAAAGAGAACAGGCCAACCTCCAGCCCATATCTTTGCCCATGCAGAGACTTTTCCTGAGGGCAAATTGCTGCTTGGTCTAGTCTGAACGGCTTTTCGACAATGATAGTGACTGAGCGAGGGCATGGCTGGTATGAGAGGTGGATGTGAAGTGACATCCCCATACTCTCAGCCCACCAGCCTGTTGCCTTCAGAATGTCTCATTTAGCAGTAGAGCAGAAAGACAGACAGAAATGCTCAGAAAGATTACTCTCAGCAAATTGGTGCAAAGTCAAGACTATGGAATATGTTTTTTGGGGAAATTTGAATGTTTTTGTCACTGTGGACCTGAAGTGTATAATCACGGGTTGCAAGATGTTCAAATCCCCAATTGTAGTCAAGGTAACAGGACGTTTCCTTTTGGTCGCCGTTTAATTGCATACAGAGAATATAGAGTATTTCATGAATCTTGATAAAAAATATTTATGAGTGTGTGCAATTTGGTGCAGGTCCAAATATGAAGATGAAGAACTAGTGAATGTGAATGTGGTTTCATGAAGAGACCGTTGGACCTTGGCAAAGAGATGTTTTCTCTCGAGTGCCATTCTAGTTTTTATATTAATCCCACCAGAGGCATTGCTTCTGTTGTGTCTGCTTTCTATCAACGTGAAAACTATGGGGACAAAACCAAGAGTGAAGTGTTTGACATTTTGCACTTGACTTGTTTTTCTCATTTATAGATTTTTAAAAGAGAGAAAATCTTTTCTTCAGATGTATGTTGATCCATCTGTGAATATTCTGAGTATAGTATAGCATAGTTGCCAGTTGCTTTTCTTTACCTTAAAACCAAGGTTGATACTGAAAGAGTCATTCTTAGAAGGAAACACCCACTACACTCACTGATTGAAAATGTTTTCCTGAGCAAACACGCTCCAGTGAATAATTAAATGGTTAATTTAAGAAAAAATATACATGAGGACAAGTATAAAGAAGAAAATGTGTTTATTTCTCTTTATAATTGAGGCATAAGATGGTTTTTTGAACACTGAGTTTCTGTCCTTGATGTCATCATCGGCACACACACGCTGTGTCGCACTGAGTCACTGTAAACTGCTGTGGGTGGAGACAGAAGCTACAGTTTAATAACTAAAATTTAAGACTCAAAGTATCTATACTGCAGTGAAGTTAGTGTTATTGGATATTGGAGAGACATTCACTGTGGATCACAGAAAAGCAGGGAACATCAATTGATTCCTGAGATGGAAGCTGTTGACAAAAATATAAATTAAAACAAAATGTTATCAGTTCTGAGCGTCTAAATATAATCTGCTAAAAATGTGTGCCTGGTGTATCTAAGATAAGACGATTAAGCATTTGTTTGGAGTCAGTGGGTCACATGATAAGGAAGCTATTGAAAAAAATATATTCATTGAATACTAGTATTCATATAAAATATAAGAAAAGACAATGTGTGTCAATGTGTGTACAATTTTGCATTTGTTCAGAGTCTATTCAAATTGTGTATATATAGTATATATATACATGATTTGTGATTATTGTTAAGCTTGGGTCTTCTCTCCATTTCTCAACAGCACATTTTGAAGTGTCAGCTGCTGTTTCTGATCATTTTATCTTGAAAGCATGGTTTTAAATGTGAAGTCAAGTGGTCACACAATGGATTTTTTGAACATATTTGAAATTCAGTTCTTACTCAATAATTCCCTCATGTAAAACAGCTGTCCTGTAGAGATTAAAGGGTGGCTGTGACTCCATGGTGGCGGGACATGATTTAAGCCAAGGGATGATTGTGGATGGCATTTTTGAAATGTCATAGGGGCGAGAAGTGCAGAGCTGCCAGCTGGCTTATCTGCAGCCTGTCCCTGTACTGTAGTATCACCCTATCAGGGATATAGATTTCATTTCATGAGTTTGTGCAAGGAGATGTGGGGGGGGGGGGGGGGGGGGGTCAGCAGCCTCCTGCTGCCGCTGTTTGGAAACAATAGAGAATATCAGAGAAACTGAGCCTTTGTTTCAGGTATTGTTGTGTCAGAATTACAGAAGAGGCTGGACTGGAGAGAAGTTGAGGTCAATGTGAGATGATGCCACCCTAAAGCTTTGACATACTTGTCTACTGGACTGTATCCCTATATGTTATTATGCTCCATCAAAACGTGATCTGCGGCCAGGCGTACGGCCGAGTGCAGTGCCCAAATCTCAGGAGCTGCAATGTTTTGAAAAAGACTATCATCGAATGCATGGGAACGTGGAACGTGTGGGGCAGATCCCAGTAAATACGAAGTTGTCATTATTTTTTGTTTTTTATTTCAGTTAAAATGTGATTGAGAAAAATCACCATTGCTATTGCAGAATGTAACTGCACCATGCATCTTCAAATCCTTGAGCTATTTTTCTTTAAATAGTATCCGCACATGACAGCTACAGTAGATATGATACTTTTTACTGTATAGATCATAAACCCTGCCTTCCTTTTTTAATTAACTATTTGATGTAATCATTGGTCAGTGATTTGAAAACTTTCTTTACTTTGATGCATTTTGCTGTGAATGTGAACCGCTGTCACAAGTCTGAACCAACTCACCATTAAATACTGTGGCAGTAATTGTGAAAGACCTCTGGAGGAGAGCCATTCGCTTAGAAAACAACCACCACGGAGATAATTTCAAGTATCTAGCAATCTTCTGAGCTCCCATGAGGCTCCCACCAGGGCCCACAGGGGTTCAAAGCCAGTGAAGGATTTGTGAGTGGTGGGCAGTCGTTGCTGTCCAGCTGCTCCCCCTCTGACATCGTCCTGCTCAGGGACATGGAGGTGTCTTCTACTGTGCAGCTGATGGCCACTGTAGGATTCAAACACAGTGAGAGTTAAACCGACACGCTCAAATGAACCTGTAAACCCAGGGAACATCCTTGTGTGCATTACTGTAGGTACACTGAGCCTTCTGCTGTGGGATGAGAAAGGAAAATGTACCTTTACAAGACAGATGTGTGCATGTGCATTCATGCAAACACACAAAGACAGAGATATGCATGGATACACACAGATCACAGACACAAAAACAGATGTCTGCAGACGTACGCCTACATGCTTCATACACACATATGCATGAAAAGACAGACTTGACACAGCACACAATTGTGAACGTACTTGTACATCTGGAGGAGATGCATCAAAATATGCAAAACTGTTTTCAGCAGACAGATACACAGCTTTGTCCTACAAATATCATCTACTGCACATGAAGAGGACATCAATCCATGAATGGGTAGAGGGAGGTAGAAATGGAGCTGATGAGGTTTTATGATTACCTCAACCAAGTCAAAATCTCCTGACATAATTATACATTAACCCGGGAGAAGTCTACAAAAACCACACAAAGCATGATCCTCACCTTGTAGGATATCCATGCTTCAGAGGAAAGGATTACAAGTGTCACACTATAGAGTAATAATGACTTGGCATGATATTTGCCTCACTGTGAGGACTGGACAGCAGCAGGATGGGGAGACATGTTGACCTTCAAACAGATTATTGGTACTGGGTTATGCTGATTAAAAGCCACACTGAGTAAACAAGCCCCTTTGTGGGGATTACAGACTCCAAGACAGAGGACATAGTGTGCACACACAGTTTTGAGTCATTCTACGTCAGGGTTTCTGCTGGTTCTTCAAAAGTCTTGAAAAAAACCTCTAAAATTCAATCACTTTTAAAAGTAAGTCTTAATTATATTAACATTGATTTTTTTTTGTTCTTTAAAATATATTCTTGAGAGAAATATTTTGTTGACATGCATAGGAGGCTAAGTTTTTGTTTGCATTTGTTAGTTTGCCTGTTTTTCTGTTTGTCTGTCTGGATTACAACGAGGAGCAAGAGGAATCGATTTTTTTCCTCCTCGCAAACACAAGATGCAGGAGAACCATAGAAACTGAATGGAGTCTGAAAATACCAGTGGTGAAAATGTCTTGGATGTGTTGCAGGTAAAATGATCCAGTGGTAAATGGCAGGAGGCGTCAACACCCCAGAGCAACATTTGATTGTTGCTATTGATCGGTGCTGGATTCAGAGCCTTCATTGGCTGGAGAGTGCTGTGAATTGAGGGGCAACGGGCAAATGAATCCAAGTGATAGTCTCTACCACACAAATGGAATCTATAGAAAAATAAAGGGGCACATTAGAAAAGAAAGAAGCATTGAATGACGTGACATTCATTCTTTTTGTTTTGTGTTTCCTGCCCAGCTCATAAAGCCGTTTCCTCCATCTAGTGCCGAAAAAACCCTAAATAAGAAGTGAGCCATCACTGCATCAAAATTACATTAAATGTTTTTACCTCAAACAAAGCTACGCATGAACATTAACACTGAATCATAAAAGATTTCTGGAAAGCCTGCCAAAGCCTGCCAAAGCCTGCGCAGGTTGATGTCATAAATATTTGAAAATCCTGCACCTCGAAGTATGAGTCCATACCAGCATCATCCCATGAAATACCCAGTGAGGATAGATGTACAAATATCCATCCAGTGGATTAAAACATGAAGCTTTAGTGATTGACAGTGTGGAGGATGTGACAGCTGATGATTCATGTATGTTGAGTTCTGAAAGAGCTTCTCTTTATGAGTAAAGTTATATTCAGGACAGACATTAAATGCATTAACTCTCACAGTTGCTGTCATGTTTGATAATGGACATGATTTGAAACCCCTGGTTAATAAAGGTGACGATTAATTTGTAAATAATTAATTAGGTCTCGCACATAATGACTTTCCATTTTCACACATTGTTATTCAAGTGGTGCAGGTTACAGCATCTCTAATGGCTGCTGTTATTTGTGCTTAAAATGTCAAATGCAATGTTCTTCACAGTCAGACTAATCAAAAGTACGATGTTTATCTGCTCCCACCTTAGTCCGGTGTTTTCTTTTTTAACTACATCTCACTAAAACTAATGCAGCCTAATAAAACTGTGCTGTAATAAATCCTCATTCATGGAGGGGATGATTTACAGTTTTTATTGAAACGGTTTTATAGAGTAGATTTAACTGCATACAATAATTAGACAATCATTAGGAGGATGTAGATTGATGTGCTGCTGAAATATGAACATAGTAATATGTTATACAACAGTATATCAATAGGTTTAACAACATAACATACAGAAGATATTCTTATTAAACATGTCTGAAAAAATGTTGCTACAATATAAGTGGCAATAACATTTCCTCCAAAATGCTAAAATTGTGTATAAACATTTTTTCTTGATTTTAATTTGTTCACTATGAAATAAAAAACAACCTGTTTTTGCCAAAGCTGCTGTTTGTGATGAATATGCAGCTTTGCAGGACAGAATGATGTGAAAATATGTCCACTGGGTCACATTCAGATTTAAATATGTGTCGGCTGTGCCAAACTGTCTCTTTGAATCAAAGTTCTCGAGCATTTTAAGAATGAATTGAATTGTTAATTGCTTGTCATTTAGGCAGCCTCATTTTCCTAATTTTCTGTTGTCATTCATAAAGTCTTTATATCAGCCTGTTTGTTTTTAGTTTCATTAACAGAAACATTTATGAAACACAAATAGCCTCTTCTGGTATTATGTGATACAGGATGTAATCAACCATAATCTCTGCCAATGAGCTGAGCTACAGAAGGACATAACATTGGCAAAGATGAGATGTGACTAACACAGGGAAGCTAAATGGTTTTGTACGATAGATGTGAATTTCACCTTCATCAGATGTGTTCAAATCAAATCCCTTCTTATTTACATATTTTATGAGCTCCGTGAAGTTTTCTTTGGGAGATTTTTAATCTTCACACGCACTCTGTTTATGATAACAGGTTTTATGGGAGTGAGGCTCTGGTTTTATAAATTGTGTCATGGGTCATCAGCGGTAAGACATGACTCTAAACTATGTTTGTTTTTTCCAGAACGCTGCACACGGAAAATGAAACTCCATCACTCGTGGAGTGATGAGTCTGGTGTAAATCAGCTGAGCAGATCGTATTCAGAGAATTCAGATTCATAGCAGCAAACCTGTTTCTCATCTGCACTTAACAAGCACAGTTCCTCCCTGCAGTGTTTTTTTTTTTTCTAACCTACTGCTCGAGCTGATTTCATTGTCAACGTCCATGATTCAGCATCAACAGGATGCAGAACGTGTGTTCTTCACAGAGTTTTGATAGCATGAGGAAGGGCGTGAGAATTCTCTGTATCCATAAGTCTGTTTGAACAAAATTCTCAGTGTCAGAAATTTAGGATGACATTTCACAATGTGACCAACCAATGGGAATGGAGCATGAAATGATGCACAGTTTAATGTGGCACTATTTACCTCAGTTGCAGAGAAGCTGAATGATGCTTCCGATAGTGACGCCTTGTCCACGTCTATTGTCTTGACTCGTAGCCTACAGTTCAGTGGGTGTCATCATCATACAGTCTACTTACATCGAATTCCGCCACACACTTCCAGTGGGTGCAGGAGGCGAGGTCTGATAATACCCATACACTTTGCATCTACTCCCAGAAATCCATATCAATCAGAGTCTAATTCAAAGTAAAGAATCTCTACAGGCGTCATACAGGCGTCTGAGCCTCTGACAACTTGGATCCACCCGACTAAGTTTTCTTCCTGAGCAGAGCTAGATAATTTTCATATCACAGTTTTTTGAAGTGTTTATTTTTCTGCTTTCACTGAAAATTGCTGTTTACTTTGAGATGACATCAGCTTAGCTACAAATAAATAAACTTTGGTGACCATAGTGTGATATAGAAAAGGAACCAAACTGTATGTACAGTAATCATGTAGTTACAAACTCTGCTGCGTAGGTGGAATCAGACCTGAAGCAATGAGTTCATTAGTCAATGACAGACGATTAATCTACAACAATTGTGATTGATTAACTATTTAAATTATTACACCAAGTAAAAATCAAACAAAAGAAAAGAGAAGCAGAAACATTGACTTGTTGGAATTAAATATCTTTAGGGCTTTGGGGCTGTTAATTAAACTAAGTAAACCACCACCGTGGCCCATTTTTTATTATTTTTGGGATATTTCCTATATCAAATGATAAATGAGTTGTTAAAAATATAATCGAAGTATCCGTCAGCAATGGAAATATTCATCCCTCATTGCAGCCATAGTTTGTTTTCAAATAAATCCTATTGCAATTGTTTATTTCTTATTTAAAATGTGTGGAACTCGACTCATTAATATCCATTTTTAAAGCATTGTGTGAGCCCAAACTACAATATCAATTTAATAACTGAATATTTGTTTAGTGCGTCAAGGAGAACACAAACAAAACACATAAAACCTGTTGTACATCACGAAATAGGAACTTTAGTGAAACTGAAAATAACCATCAGTTGGGTTAGGGTTAAAGTTGTGGTGTTTGCAAATGTGATAAATGTTTGCAGTCCTTAGCCTTCCTGGCTGCATGGCTGTAGGATTTCAGTGTTGGCCTGATGATCGGTTGTTTCCTTCCCTTCCTTTCGTCCAGACTCTACTTTCTCACCAGCTGTTGGATGAATTGGCATAAAATTAGAAACAGAATTTCTATTACTTTTAGGATGAATTGTAAAACTATTTTTTTTATTTTGAATATCATCATCAGATCAAAATCTTAATATGTTCAATACCTACATTGACCTTCTTATTACTTATATACTACAAAGTTTTATAGTAGTATAGTAAGGTATAAGTAGCCAGTAAAAGTAACGAATAATTTATAATCACACAGACATTGTTCTTTTAGTATATAATATCCAAATCAGTTTGTTTTATTTTGATCACCGTTGCTGCAGGTTTTCTGGCAGTATGTTTTTTCCTCTTGCTGCACACATTCATGATCCCTGATGGCGCTGATTGTTTCTACCTCACATTTAACTAACAGGATAATAAAATCACCCAGGGTCACAGTCAGGCTTTAATCAGGGCTGTTGTGACTTGATTACTGGTAATTTTCTGTTTCCAGCAAAAGGCAAAACGTCAACAGTGACACAGTGAAACAGTGGAAAGTTCTGGGTTATTGTCAGCAGGAATCACTTAGTCATCCCTTTTCCCTATTTAGAGAATAATTCAAGCTATTTTCATGTTTCGATAGATCATTGAATTATAAACAAACATACCAGCTTATCATGTGGCTGAGGGGGTAGAGCGGTTATCCTCTAACCAGAAGGTCGGCGGTCGCAGTCTTCCCCATCTGCATGCCGAGGTGTCCTTGGGCAAGATGCTGAACCCCAAACTGCCCCTCATAGAAAAAAGTGCAGCCCACAGATGCACTGTATGAATGGGTGTGTGAATGGGTGAATGGCAATAACTTGTACTGTTAAGCCCTTTGAGTGGTCATCAAGACTAGAAAGTGCTATATAAATATAAACCATATATAAATAAAGACCATATCATCATATGTGAGATGTTGCAATGTTACAAAAATGATCACGGTTATCATTGTTATCGTAGAATTGTTAAATCTGCTATAAATGTTCAAAATGTACTGATACACAAACTATAGGAATATCACTGAGTTTTATATTGACATAATATATATCAATAAAGAGGATGATAGTATTTTCATTATTTATCGAATGTGAAAAGGTGCACATGTCAGAGTTCTCCTGCTGTTACAGCCACCACCTGCCTGCCACTCCTTCCGCCATGTTTTTACAACACACAACAAATGCTGCGCTTGCTTCGCCTGCGTCTTGGAGACTAGGTGACTTTGGTCGATGCTGGACAGTATCAACCAACTCATCATGGTAATTTAGGTGATTGAACAGTTCAAGTAATTGTAGAATTTTACCATGATATACCGTGAGACTGGTAATCAATTCATCCCCATCATGAGGTAATGGATAAATTACAAATAACAAATACAATACTTGTATGGTAGCATATGGTAATGTCTTTATGGCTGAAATTCCGGCCTTAAATGCAAGAAAAAACAAGATATATACAGTATAAGTAACACTGAAGTGAAGCAGCTGGTTTGAGGTCACAATTTGTTATTCTGTAAATCCCGTTATATTCTCATTTAAAATAATACACTCGAGAGGACTACTGGAGGTCGTGTTAGTTTTGGTTTGTGTTACTTCGATCTCCTCATAAGTAGTAACTGTTCGCTTCGACAGAAACAACCAAAGTATTCATTGTTTAAAAAAAAAACAATGATTCAAATGATTAAACATAATGATCCGAGAACATTTATTTGCAGCACCTCTGGACCTGTTCAGAATTCACTGGCAATTCCCAGAACAGAAAATTCTGAATCATTCATAACGGTCTGATCTCGCACATGCTCTGGACTGGTGGTGGCATCAGACCAGGCATTTCCTCTCTGGAACCAAACCTCAGAGCCTCATTTAACAATGATCATATACACAATGTGAAATAAAAGTGTTTTACGTTCACAAACACATAGTAAAGCAGCTACAGGTAAAGAGAGGCTGCTTTTCTGATTATTTCCTTTCAGCTTCAACAACTTTGCTGATGAAGACCAAGAACTTGTGTTTTCTGAAAAGCTACTGCAGCTTTAGCAATAACAAATAAAGTGATGGGAGAGAGTTTGACAAAGGGCAGAACAGTTTGATGGAGAGGACGATTATTTTGTCAGGGTTGATCTTACACACTCCGGTTTGCCACATCTCTTCTAGACGGCACTGCTGGACATTTTAGAATCAGGGCTTTGTCTAGGGTGTCTGGGCAGAATGTCTCTATTGTCTCTCCTTCACTCCACTATCCCAGTATTGATCAGAAATAATGGTCCTCTCTCAATTGCTTGAGGAGAGTGGCGTTAAAGCCCCATATACACCAGCAGCTCTCTAATCACTCTGCACTGAGGTCGAGCTCACACACAGAATTCACTGGTTCACCCCATTTTCTGTTACAGTATATGAGCTTCTGTTGATAATAAAAATCTACACGGTTACTGACACACTCCATGTCTTTGTATCACACATATCAGCTTTATGTTTTCATATATAACTCTGGAAAATGGAAACAGTTGGATAGCTGTGAGCTGGGTTAGTCGGTACTCTTGGCTTCGTTTTGGCTCGACTCGATCGCAATGACAATGTACAAATGTACAGACTGGCTTTGATCTCATGCTCTCTTGAGTGAGAACCCGAGCGGGCGGACCTGGACCACTGAGACACAAAAATAGAGAAAACAAAAACTGCTGTACATGTTTAGGCAGGAGGAACAGCACATGGTCCATTTTCCTCTAAACTGCACAGGTCCTCCCATCTCCTTGGTGTTAGCAGGGTCCTCTGACTGCTCCCTCGCAGTCTTTAGAGTCCATTGTTTAGCAGATGAAGGAGCAACAGAAGGATGAAGGCAGCTTGGAGCATTAGGCGGGGAGGTGAAGCAGAGTTTGGGAGGCTTTTGGGTGAAAGGGTTGCCTGGCCCACCAGCAGTTCATTTCCCAGGGCCTGGAGGAGACAGAGAGAATCAGTTTATGACTACTCTGTCTTGAATAGCCCAGTGCAGGTCTTATCATGCCAAAGCAGGCTACAAATATTGTCTTTTGGGGTTAATCCTACAACTGGAGGTCAGGATTAATACTGCGGTTAAGGTAAAAACAAGGACGGTGGCTAGGCTGCTGTGGAGGTTAGTGCTATAGTTAAATCAGTCAGAAGACCCTCGGGACCTGTATTTTTCTGTCTGTCAGCACAATGACGCAAAAACTACTGACCCGATTCTCATGAAATTTTGTGAAGGGGTGGGACCGGAGGAAGATCTCTTAAATATTTTTACACCTTCTTCAACATGGTGAGATATGGTGTTGGCCTTGGTGGAGGAATGTGGCATCTGAGCACACTTCTAGTTGCCTAATGGTCACTGTGTCACTTCAGGCAAGTCATAAATTCCTTCTATGCCTTCACTAAAGGCACACTGATCCTTTAAACAATCATTGCTCTCTGTCTTTCACAGCTTGCAAGATTTACACAGATGATCTTTAAATACCAAAGACCAGCTTCATCATTCCAGCAAATATTTACATGTGTAATTATGTTTGATTCTTTACTCCTCATGTGATTCTCCGTGTGCACTGTGTTCCAAGATGGACGGAATGGAAAATTTCAGAGGATTAGTCAAACTGAGAAATAAATTTAGACATTAAGTTTTTCATAAGGATATCACAAACCCTCCCGCTCATTTTCCTCACCCCTCTATGTCTGTTATCTTGGTTAGGTTGTAAAGTGCTAATCTCAGCATTGCAGTGGTCCCACCATCCAAGTGTAAATAGTTTTCACTCTAAAACATCATAGTCAACATGTTTGCACTGTTGCAGTGACATTGTGAATAAAAAGTAGCCACTATGTGTTGAATCCACACTTCTCCGGCTCCCACTGATTCATCCAGCTGACATCATTACACAGACTGCACAACTTTATCCCTCTGCTCAAATTCCACACATGGTGCCTTTAAGATTTTAAAATGGCAGTATATCATCTCTGCACCTCTGAGCAATGTTTTCTCCTGGTGTCAGAAAAGGTTTCACTGCTGGATGTGTGACTGTGTGAAGCCGCTGATGCGACCGCCGACCATGACGGAAAACTGCACACCTGTGTGGGGATGATTGTATCCAGAAGGTTCCTCACGGTCTCTGCGGTTTGTGGCGGAGAAGTGGTGCTCCTGTTCTCTGTGCTGCTGAGGCCGGGGCTGGGTGCGCTGGGCTGGCTGAGAGTCGGCTGCTGCTCTGACTCGCTTCCAAACGTCACGAGAGCATTCCCTGAGACACGAGACGAATCAGTGAAAAAATGTTATTAGACCTCAGCAACATTGTCTTGATATGTTTTCCCAGTTCCACTCATGTCTTATTCAACCATGGCAGAGGCCTTCGGTTCTGAATTGTACATTTTGCATGAGAGCTTTTGCGCGGCCAGATCGACTTTGGATTTACTCAGCAGCAGCAGAGAGAAGAAATAGAAAATAATCAGTATTCTCTTCAAGTAACCAAACTGCACCTGCCTCTCCACATCGACCTCATTAACTCAGACCATTTGCTCTGGCCAAACAACTCTGAGACCTCTCTGTATCTCCTCTAGGCTGGGGGCCCGAGGAAGGACTGGCAAAAGATTCACCGGGCAAAGATACTCATAGTGTGTACAGGTTCAGTCATATATACATATTTATGTATATTTGTACATATATATATTTGTAATAAAAGCAATAAGTTCAAACTTTATCATCAGGAAACTGTCTGTCACAGGCTACTATAAAATTCTTAATCTTCCAGTATAAATGCCAATCTCGCTGAGGGCATTAATAAGGAACGTACTCATTCACACAGAGCAGATGTAATAAGAGAAAAGGTGTTAGGTTGAGAATTAGCATATTGAAAGTCTGCAGAAGAACATAACACACAATAAATTATAAAACACACATGTGGGACCACTGGATTAAAGGTGTTACATCCTGGTATAAAATAATCTCATATTGCTCACTTGTTATCCATGTTATTGTTTTATTTATTTATGCAGTTTTATGTATTGTGAAGACTACTGATATTATTTATTTTCCTGAATTTCATTCGCAGAACCCTGATATAACAGCAGGCTCATTAAAGTCATTATATTCAAGTACGCCCTGAACTCCTGACTGTATTTTAAGGTCATGTGGGTCCATGGCAGCCTCTGAAAAAACACTCAATGGCTTAACTTTTATACTATTGTTCATGGGTCCCAGATGGCGACCCCAACTAACACGTGTGATCCCCTGACTTTTCCTCCAGCACCGGGTGTTGGGGGGGATGCATAGAGGCTTTTAAAAAAGGAGGGGGGGGGGGTCCTAGCCCTAATAAACTTTCAAACTTAAAAACGTTCCATAAGTCATTACTTTTATGATATTCATGCTACAAACTTGGATTTCGAGTGATGTTCAACACCATTAGATGTGTCAAACTTTTGAAATGGTTGGCTGATAGTTGAATATTTTGGATCCCACTATACTATATGTGTACTTGTAACAGGGTGTACAGTGTGTGTGTGTGTTTGCTTGGACTGTTCTCATTAGCAAATCACAATAATCTCGATTATTGCTCAGGTTTTCAATTGCATTGGGATCTTGTGTCTGTTATCACCTGCAGTTAAGGGTTAAAAAAGATTAATCAAAGTAAAAAATAACAGTTTGCTTTACCACCATACCAACGTAAAGGATGCATTGAAGTATGTGTTCAGGGACGATTACATCATTTTAAACAGACGTGTCTCTTTTCATACGTAAATGCAGCATGAAAGAGGCTTTAAACTCTGCGACATGCAACTTGTGATTGTTTCTCTCCTGCTGGCCTAGTTTTCCTGGAAATAGACTGATAATAAATGTGTCTCAGCTGTCAATGACTGGAAACAGACATGGTTGTGGCTTGGGAAAAATCTCTAACATCAAGTCTTCCAATGAGAAAGTGAGAAAAATAAAAACAGCTCTTTCGGTGGAGCGGCATGATACCGGTTAAACAAGACACTAAAACAGCAGCCAAATGTTTCACTCTCCGGGCGTATGAAAAGAAATGCCTCAAAACAAACTCAACCTCTTACACCAAAATCCAGAGTCACAACATTCCATTACATTGTGGACAAAGAGAGAGACTCACGGAGACAGATGTTGTTGGTGAAGGACCCCAGGAAACCATCGCACTCGTCTCTCTGGCTCCCGCTGGCTGAGCAGGAGCACCACGGAGCCACGCTGGACGTGGAGTTGTCAACATAGTTGGGAGTTATTGTGCTTCCTGCAGGGAGACAGCGCCATGCAGGCCTCAATCAGTATTAAATATTCATTCCTCTTTGAGTTGTTACACTGTGTTCATAGTGCTTTATTATCTAAAACATTAATGGACACTGCATTACCTGACCTGATGTAAAGGGAGGATGACAATCTAGTATTGCTGATTAGACTTCCCACGGACCCATACGGTACAATAGAGAGAGTGAAATACTACAATATTCTCTTTTTAGGTCACATGCGTATCTGGCATTGTGAATATTTGTAGCTTTTTTTCCCAATGTAGTGGAGGTGGCAGTTCAAGTGGTTTGATAAATACATGACAGGGATGAAAATGCCAAATGCCTGTCTGTGCTGAGGGGCAACATTTGAGGTTCTTGAAGTGCATTACATTAGCGCCTCTCTGCAGTGTGTGGGAACAGAAGTGGCTTTTGTTTTACTCATACAGACTTTTGTAAAAATGTATTAAACACCTTGCACTGTATTAAGAGCCTTTGTTTTTCTGTCATGAGACATTTACATTCTGCACTTACCTTTGAGTCCAGAGCTGCAGGATCCAGATCTGACATACCTCAACTATTATTATAATTATTATTGACTGGTGCTGCAATCATTCATTATAGTATCACCTTCATTTTCATGATAACAACCAGTCTGACAGAGCTTGAATATGACGGTTACACAACTGTTCCTGGTCTCCCCCTCTCTCTTTTCTGCATACCTCTCCTCACCCACTTCTCTTCTCTCCCCCATTTTTCTCCCCTCTCCTCTACCTGTTGTGGCAGATGCCCGTCTACACTGAGTCTGGTGTCAAGTGCTGTGAGATAATGTTTGTTGTGATTGTGTTATACAATTACATTTTAGTTTGTTTGTTTACAAGAACCTTTATTTAATTCTCTCACTCCCTCCTGTAACATGATCTTTATTTACTAACCCTCTAGCTCTTTGCACAATTTTCTTCCTCCCTCTCTCCCCCAGCATATGGCACATATCTTGCTTCACATGTTGACTCTTCCCCACCTGTTCATTACATATTACTTATTTGTTTCCTGTGCACCTACCTATGAGCCCTGTGTAGGCGAGGAGACATGCCCCATAGTTTCCCTGCTTGCAGCCATTGGCGGACATTTCAGAGGGTTCGCAGTCGTACAGAAACTGAGCCAGGCGCGACCTACAAGGAACAACAAGAACACGGTAGATCAGTGTTGTTTCAAGAATACAAAAGATTTCTTTTTTTTTATGCATTCCTCATCCTATAACTCGGCCATTTAATTAAGAGTTTGCCCGTCTGACATAAAGAAATATTGTTGGCTGTGGTGAAGACTGAGAGCATTGGACTGTAATGTGAAAGTGATAGAAAGAGTAATATATTTCATCCCCCAGACCTGGGATCATTAGCAAAGCCCTCTGAGTGTAATGGGGCTGTGAAAAATAATGGGCATGACCAGAGATAGCAATGAGCGATAACTCTGATCCATCTGGCTCTTTATCTGTGCTAAATATTTAATGTGTTATTCCAACAGGCTCTCTGGGGTGTTCTAACCAATGGGGGTAGAAAGCTTTAGGGTAAAACAGCAGGTCATTTTGTTGATTGAATGGCTGTTTATTTGGTTTCAAAGAGCCATGATACCGAGCAACGCTGGCCTAAATATGTATGGTGAATAAATCTAGAATCTATATCCAAGGAGTACTTGAACTAAAGTGGGTATAATAAAAAATCTGCTTTTCTGATTTGAGAGACCACAAGTTAAACACAACAAACTTTGGGATTATGATTATATTATTGCAATATGTTATAACATCCTTATGAGACTAAGGCTACTTGAGAAGTAATTTTAATTACAGTAGTGGATATAAAAGAAAGGCTGACACTGAAATAAATGGAAACCAATTAAAAGCGTCTCTTTTCTAACCTGCAGACGTAGTCAGCTTTGCAGATCCTCATCTGTGTGAGGCAGTTGGGTTTTTCCTGGCTTTCGTAAGAGCAGCTGGGCACGATGGTCTGCCTCCGACGCTCTGCGCAGGCTGTGTCCGTACAGGGGCAGAAGAGCAGCTCGTGCGTATAATCAGCGGGGACGCGGTCAAAGAACCTCCGCAGAGCCTTGTTGCATTTAGGCCGGTTGCACAGGCCCGACTTGGCTGTGGGTTTGATACAAGCCGAGACATATTCTGTGCGGAGCTTCTGACACAAGTCATCCACATTGCAAGCCTTAGCTGCATCGAGGCAGCGATTCACAGTTGTCATGCCAACATCCGAGTCTGTGGATAGAAGTAAGGTCAAAGACGGGTGTAGATACGAGCGGAAAAATAAAAGAAATAGAACAGAGAGATTGTGTGTTTATGTGAATAAGAGCATATGTGACCTATGAAATTCACTCACTTTATTATTCTACATGTTCAGATACAATCTCATTTTGTCAAAACTTTGAAAAGTTCAGATTTGTAGTTTGGAATTTGAGTTAAGCTTGAAGGTGGAAGTGTCTGCGAATAAACAATAAACAGGCTCATTTACTGAGGTGCAGAAAAAAGGGCGGTCTGGTGTCTATTTAAATTAAAATAAAGTTAAACCCAAATTCAACTTTGTGCTATTTGTGTACTTTTTCAAAACTTCAAAAAAAGTGTGAAAATATTGGCTCTCATTTCCTTTTCCCCTTCTTCCACAACATTTGCACCACACCTCTCTATGTGACCAATTAAAACGATCAGGATCTGCTGGCATATTGCACGACCACACAACCTGCTGTGTGTCATGTTACAGAAACACAGGCTGCCTGTTGTTATTCAGCAGAGTGACGTCTGTACACTGCTCTCTCCTCTGTGCTGTGTCTGTAAAACGTGCGTCACTCTTATGTTACTGTGGCGATTCCTCTGTTTGTTATTTCAAGGTTCCTCCGTTTGTTACTGGTAACAGCCAATCACACGTAATTGCTTTTGTAAAAATAAGATCATAATTCTAAAGGTTGTCAATAGGACCGTCTAAAACCTATAAACACCGACCATCAGGCTTCAATATTTGTTTCTCTACTTTTTATTACCTCACGTTCATTATTTGCACGTGATGTCACAGATGAGTCATTTTTTTGCCAATGATGAAATGGCTCACTGACGGCTGTGTTATTAACGATGTAATTGAGAGTGGTACTGCCCTAACGTCACAGATCAATGTAGCCAGCGATCCAGAAGGAGACTGAGAGCGAGAGGAAGCAAAGCAGACGTTGATTTAAATAAGATTTAGGAAATGCATAAAATATTTATTAACCAATTATGTGAAGAATCAGATCTGAAGACGAGTGAAACTAGAGCTCGTGTCAGACAGTGTTGTCGTCTGCAGCCAAGAAAACACGAGCTGCACCAAAAACATCAAGACAACTTCTTTCTTCTTCACCAGTGAATGAAGCTGTTTTTAATTTATGAGAGGTCATGTTTGGTGTGTGAGTGAACCCTCTGCACTTTGTGTGGCATCTTCTGAATGAACCCTTTGTGTAGATGTTGCCTGAAAAATGAGCAGGTCGCTGGACTCTTTGAGCTGTTTGTTTCAGGGATGAGTCATCGGTCTCCTGCAGTTTGTTTGTAGTGTGCTGATTCTGGGGGAGGTTCTGGTTGGGTTAAATTCATATGTACTGTACATGTGGCTCTGACTCCAGCGACTTCAGATAAAACATGCAAATACATCTTTGGTTGACTGTTTTATGTCTTGAAATAAAATGGGTTTTCCTAAAAAACTCTGTCATAAGCCATAACTGCAGTGGTTACTATTATATATATTAGTCAATCAGTTGAAAATGTATAGGCAACTAATAAGTTTATTATTAAAGTAAATTTAAGATTTCAGATTAGCACTGGTGAGCTGTTTTCTGCTATTTTCTCTTGTATCCATTTTTTTTTATTAGATGAAATCAAAGCACCAAGTGGTTCTTTATCGATTAATTGAAAAAATAATTTCAGTCCTGTACTACGAGTTTTATGTGCTGGCCTGACTTTAACTTGATCTTATTCTGTTTTACATGTAAGCTCTTCAATAAACTGCAAATGTGTTAAATAGCGTACAGTAAACTAATATAATAATATATATATATATGGAAATATATATTTATATTCATATATAGGTGTTTATATATATATATATATATATATATATATATATATATAGATGTATTGTATGCTAACACATTTGCATTTTTTTGCTTTACTTTTCAGAGTTTTGGCTTGTTTTGATACATTTAATAAGATTGCATACTTTCATGAGCCTGTGGCTGTAATACATAGAAACAATGCAGGATATGGGATATTCCATCATTTTAAGGCAGCAGTATAAAAAATAACAGCATTAGTATTCATTGACATCTGCGGATTATGTGTTTTCAGCTGAGTCTGGGGTATAAATAAGTTTGCCGTCCAGCAACTCGAAGACAAAGATATAATTTTGGATGCTGGTTGTGCGTATTGTGTTCAGATGAATGGTAATATTGTGTAAATGTTTCTCAGTTACATGAGGGAGCTCCATTTGCCTTGGGCGTGCTTCCAGGAAAACTTAACTGGATGTTCATTCTAGCTAGAACAAAACATCTTTAAATTTTACAACGGTATAAAGTGAAATGAAATTGAACTTGCCTGCTGAAATAGAGGCCAGGCGGACGTAGTCGTAACCCCTCTGCACCGTCTCGTAGGGATAGCGCTCCACCAGGTTGAGTCCTGAAAGAAGCATTGGCTTGAATGTCTTAACACAAATACTGCTCTCATCTCGACATTTTCATTTAGCCACCAAAGCTTGATATCTGATTTGCAGCCTTATAGAACATATAGAAAAGTAAGTATTTAAGCAGTTAGGAGCTGCTGTCAGGTGACCACTGACCGTGCACGATAGCCTGATGAAGGCTCCAGTAGATGCTTAGGCAGTTCTTCTCTTTCTTCATGCCTCGCTTGCACTGGCAGCCATGTAATGGGCTGGACATCAGGGCGGACACGGCGTTGGCACACTGGCTTTTGGCACCAGGGCCCAGCTTCATGTTGCCGTTGCCCGCCACACACTGACGCAAAGTCCGCAGACGTGGACTGCACGTCTCGTCACTTGAGCACGACTCCCCCGCCACCAAGCAGTCTCTGCCGGCCAGTATAACCTCCAACAGAGCTGCGAGGGAAGACATCAGAGCAGAACAGGGAGCGTGAAAGATAAGAGGATTGGAGATGGTAATCAAGGTATAAGGTTATTAAATGAGATAGGGAGTTAGGAATAAAGAAAAACTGAAATGGTGAAAAATAAAACCCAAATGTCACAGATAGGAGAAGAAAGTAAAGAATATTATGCAGGAGACATATAAACAGTTATAAGAGAATATTAAACATGGTAGATGGGTGGGGGTGTGGGAGTAGGCTTATAGTGTAATTAACATGAGAAGGTAGAGGTCAATATCAATAATGCACAATACCAGCCAGTGAAATTTTAATGGATGTAATTTGTGCTTGTCTTTGCTCTGTTGCTCCAAAAGTTGAGATGCATCGAGCATCGTGAGTTTGGTGAAAGACTGAACAGGATACTGTTATCGAATGGTATGTGCCAATAATCCAAACAAGTAATCTTGGTAAACACGCCTGCTAAACATCAGCATGTCAGCATCATCATGGTGGTCATCACAATGATGGGATTCAACAAAGCTTCTGTCGTGGATTCAGACACAAACTCCTGTTTTCTATTGAAATGACACAATACAATGGCAGAGTCGAGCTAAAGTAGAGAAAGTCTCTTCAGACCCACGTCAATTTTTGTATGAGCTGTTGTTAGATTATAATTAACTTCCCTCGTTATAGTCACACCAGACACACCAGCTTTGTGTCTGTCCAGTCTTTTTTAAAACAACATTCACAGCCTAATTGTGAGGAGACCAGGTTCGAGGCTGAATCACTCACAGTACAAGTTATGTAATATCACATTTTCTTGAGTGGCAGAGTTATACAGATGCTAATCTGTGCCCTTTTCGATGCCCTGCAAACCTTGCAAACCTTGGTTTGACACTTTCACTTCTACCTCATCACTCAGGCCTATTCAGCGAGCCAGGGGACTTGTATAATATGTTTGTGTCATGTATTGAATACAACCAGAACCCTATCAAGTGAAATAACCTGGATGATGGTCCATGGTGGATGATGGTTTTAATTTTGCTTTGCTGGGTTGGGGGGCTAAGAACTTAAAAGTGAGGGATAACCAGAAAAGGTAAGATTTAAACCAAGTGCATAGCTATAACATAGTTGTTAATTATATCATTGGCTGGGAGGCATGTTAATATGGAATTCTAATGTAATTTACTGCTTTGCCCTTTACATCCAGCTGCATGTCTTGAGTTTAAATCAAATGTGCTTTAATATATTGTTCTGCTGCTCTCACACAGAAGGAGTCACTCATGTACAGGGATGTTTCTGACACATGACATTTGAGCCTTTTTTACAGCATCAAATCACTGATTGAAACCGATATTACCAGAGAAACTCTTGAACAAACATCAGTATGATAAATAAAACATAAAGTCTCATAAATCATCTGTATTTGATGTGTACTTTGACTTATTAGTTTGCTAACACAGAAGAGGCCAGGTTTATGACTTATACTGCAACCTGCCAGTAGGTGGTGATCATGATGCCTTGGCTTCACGTTAGGGGAGCAGCCATGTTGTCCATCTTTGTATACAGTCTATGTATATACAGTAACATAAAACAGTTGGAATTCTTTAAAATGCAGGAAAAAAGTTGACAAAAAAGTCACAGTGCTCATAGTTAAATGCAGAACCTTGCTGGAGTTAATTGCAGTGGAGGTGGTGAATATTTCAAAAGCACTGCCACTCTTCTTTTGAATGTTTCTAGTTTTGCACTCTGTACAATGACTGAAAAAAATGTCTTTCTCTCTACGCACTCCTTTCATTGCCATCTGTGTTCAACTCGAGTTGGACAACAACAACTTGTGCTTCACACAGAGAGGACTTTGATTATTCTAAGAAAATATTCCTAAGCATGATCTGCAATAAGGCAAGTGGATCCTTTGATTCAAACAATGTAAATTCACACCACCTCTTGTTTTTTCATTTAATGTCCCTCACCCCCTCCACTTGAATCAAACCATTTCAATTTCATGCAGCTTTCATCTGCTTTCACTGGTTATTCTGTGGCGATAAAAAAACCCAGCCATTGTTTTGATCTCAGAAAACACACACTCAGGAAGAAAGAATGAAAGACACAATACAACATATTTTCCATTTTGTCAAGACCGTTCAATCAATCTCATCTGCTCATATGTGCATTCAGTCTGCGTCACATCAGGAGTCGTCCCAGTTCTCATCCTCCATTCAGCACACTTAGGACAGACGCGTGAATGCCAACCAACGCCAATGTTCTGGAAAGCCAGATGGTCCGTTGCATATTCAAGGCTGAGATCCTTTACTCTATGGCTATGTGTGTCAGTTTGTGCTGCTGGGGCAGAAGCTGGAATAGATACCATACATCATGAATGCAAATGAGCCGCTTGATTTGACATTTCCAATAAGCCCGTCTCAATGTACCAGTGGGTTTAGCCAATTAACCATGTCAGTAATCAATGTGTTCGGAGGCTCCGTTAAGTTCTCTGTTTCCCTGTCACATAAATCACCGGCAGATTAGCTGATCAGTTACCCTCGCGCAGCAGCTTAATGGTCCACTTCAGGAGAGATAAAATGGAAAATGAAACTTAATGAAGTCAGCTGGATTGTCAACCTCACTCCTATATACCTACAAAGCAGTGAGGCTGCGGAAGGAAGGGGTATTGTAATGTATTGATGCACTTAATGAGTATCACCTTTGTTTCAATGCACTTATGTTTAGAAATGTATCTGGCTCTAAGGCGAGCGGCCTCCCACAAAGAATATTGGCCAAGTTAAAAGAAGCCATTTTCATTTCGTAGTTATTATGGTCTGTTTCAACGTTCAGATGTTGAATTCATGTAAGATTATGCTGCAGATAAACAAACAAACCAATCAACAAATACAAATGGACAGTTAGTAAAAATAAATAAAAGAACTTGATTCTATATACATGTATGAAAATCCTAAGCAATGTCGTCTTTCACTCATGTAAAATTAACAAGCTATGATTTACGAGTTATGAACTCGTATGAAAAGGAAGTGATCCTCAGTTTCACAGTTTCTTCTGGTTGTAGATCGGATTTTTTTTAAAAGCACAAATCAATACATACACATTGTTTTACTTGCACTGAAGTCTTTAATTTTCACACTGGGCATATGGTATATCTATATGTTCAGCATACTGTTGCTTACTATATAAATATTTCAAAAACATAAATAATACAAGTCATATATATATATATATACAGTATGTATGTTAGATATGAGCATTTGTTTTGAGCAGTGTCTCCAGGATCCCTGCCCTGAGAACAGAACAGGATCAACAGCAGCTCTGTAGCTGATCAAACTTTTTGCTCAAGGTCTACTTACTATATTTTACTGCATTATTTCAACCATATTTCATAATCTGCCTTCACAGCGTATTCCTGTGACAGTATATGCTTCAGCAGCTGCTCCTTCATCAGAAGTTTATTCACCTGTGTTTGGTTTAATGCAGAAGGAAAAAATGAAGGAAACAGAAGTAACATTCAGCTGTGACTGTATTTATTTATTTTTTTGGTTGAAGGTCTTGGAAAGTTCAAGTAAAGTTGGCTCTCACACATGTTGGATATATTTTTTCTCTCAGCCCACTTGTTATTCTACAAACCTTACTACAGTTCATGTTTTTTTTACCGCTTGCTTGGTAGCAGAAAAATAATCTGATTTGGATCAATTGTTTAGTTTTAGTTTTATTTAAAAGAAAGATTTGAATATTAAATGAATATGATTTAAGATAATATAAATATATTATTAAGCCAGTCAGACTGGTTTTCTAATACATTCATCAAACATCATCATTAAAATGTAAATGAGTTAAAATTGACACTTTAATAAAATATTATTCTTTATTGATCTCTTCTGGTCACATAACGAATTGCTTTTGAGTGAAAAGTGAAGTTTAACTAGTTGTAAAAGTACTTTTAGTCTCTGTATATTCCAACATGTGTTGTATTGTTTGTTCTATCAGTAGTACCTTGTAGGAAAAAATAAGATTTACATTTCAGGCCTAAGTGAATGCAGATTGTTCAATCAGTGCATGAATCATATTTGCAGAGATGTATTTGTTTCTGTTGCCGTCAGATGCATGAGACATTATTTGCTTCTGTGGCACAAAATTAGCAATTTTAGACATCAAAGCTGAGTAGATTGAATTCGGCCAAATTACACAGCAAATTATCCATCTGCATTCAAAATAAAGCAGCGTCAGCGCCACTCATACTTTACATCAAACAAAGAGCGCATGAAGACCTAGAAAAGTGCAGCAATTTCAAGCAGAACATAATACATAGCTTAAATCTGTGGTAGACTTAATTTCCTAAACTTTTTTTTATCGTACATTCAGTTGATCCCTTTCACAGAGAGAAATGTTGCCTGTACGATTGTCACATATTTACGCGGAAATTCAGACAGAAAGAGTTGACACATTAATAAATGATCTCACAGACGCTTGCTGGTACATTAGAACATTTCATTGGCAGTGGATGGACAGCAGCTGTCTTCTGTCTGATATTGATCGTACATACATTGAACACACTTTCTGGAAATTACAAAGTGTGACGTAAAGAACCGGCAGCACAAGGCAGGAAATAACATCAGAAGCACTTAGTAAGAAGCTGGAACAGCAGATGCTGTGGTCATGCAGGGACGAGCAATGTGCACATACGGTAAAAAAAACTCACAGCAGCAGTAGCATGAAGGATCTGATGTAAACATACACAAATCGTAAGATTTATCAGATGAAAAAATATGGGAGAGACAGCGATAACCATGGTATCCTTTGTTGTGACAGATGGCAGATAGAATACTTTACTACAAAATCTACCTGAAATGTATGGTTGTCTTTTTTTGGTTGGCTACTTCACCAGTTGATGCTACGCTGCATATTGTATAGTGGCAAAAGATGAGGTTCAACGTTTAAGCAGGATCATTTTTTTGACCTCCACCATGTTTTCACCCTTGTCTGTTGGTTTGTGTGTCTGTTCATTACAAAGAAATGACTCAGTAAACTTCCATGAAACTTGGAGGAAGGATGGGACATGGGCCAAGAGTGAACCCATTACATTTTGATGCACATCTGGACATTGGCGGATCCAGGAATCACTTTCTTCAACATTGTGAGAAAGTGTGTTTTTTTTTCTAACATCTGCACCAATTCCCCAGGCGATACTTCATGGATCTTAATGAACAAAACCTGGCATATTTAGGGACTGATATCTATTAGACTTGATTGAATTTAAAAGGACTGTTGGGCGTTATTTTCTCGACTGAGTACTGTTCTGCTTTTTTATTCAGTTTTATTGTGCCAGAGCCCTCTGCTTCAGCAGCCCATCATCAAAATGGGGCCATGTTTTCACATGGTCCTGAACACGACTTTAAGTGAAACAGACTGTTTCTTATGTTACATTCTTATAAAGCGTCAATAGGCCAAGTACTGTGTACATTATTACAACAAACACAATCAAAGATTATTAAATGTAATTCATTTCAAATTAGATTTCAGTATTAACAAAACATTCATATTTAAAAAATCTTGCAAGTTGTCAAGAAGTGACTCAAAACAACCAAAGCACAAATTCAGATTATGAAAAGTAAATATTTAGAAAGTATACATAACGAACTACCTCATTGACTTTTTACGTTTATTTGTCTCACAGGCAAAACAACGTCCATAGAAACGTCCTCACAGTGCATTGCATGTACACTCAAGATAAAACCAGCCATATGTAGGTAAACATCGCATTTGACTGTGACACAGATGGAGAGAAGCTTGGAGAACCTGTATTCCCCTAAGTGAAGGCTCACAACTCCAAGATAACGTTTGCTGCTGTATAGAAACCATTTAATTCCTTGATTAGCATCACAAACCATTACGACCACCGCCATCTTTATCGATGCTTTCCTCCAGGGGGGCTCAGGCTGGAAAGCAGATGGTCCTGTCTGCAGTAAGCACAGCCTGTCTCCTACTGCTTGTACCTCTCTAAAAACGAATGTTACAGTGCATAATCCCAATCAATACCAAGTATCACTCAACTCCTCAACACAGACATTATTTTATGTGCTACTTTAAATGTTATGAACTGGTAATAAACCCAATGTCACAGGCCTCACTCCCTCAGCCGCCTCTTCTTAATTATTCTGCATGTGCTTACATCTCACCGCAGAGGCACTTCCATTGAAAAATGTTTTAATTATTAATTACCCTCCATTATTGGAGGCAGGAGCATGATCTTTTCAAACATGTCATTGTTCCCATGACATGCCACCCATACTTTTGAATTGTACATCCACACTGTGAAGTTTGAAACAACAAGCAAACATTAAAACAAACACACAAATTTATCTCATAATGCAAGGGCTTCCGTGTGAAGGCAACAAATTCTAAACAAAAGATTAGATCTGCACGCACCGCACAGGATGGTTGTTATTCGTGACTTGAATCGCTGTTTCGGGTGAACACCCATGTCAGCTTGATCGAGGCCTGTGTGCTGTAAGACTGGCGTGGTTGCGAAGGTTAAAGTTTCTCTTTGGAGTAAGCACTGACTGATATCAACGAGAATGTGTGTGTGTGTGTGTGTGTGTGTGTGTGTGTGTGTGTGTGTGTGTGTGTGCCTGTTGTGCTATCCATTGGAAAGCCATTTGGTGTTTGTAGTCCTTGAATGAGAACACATGTGCACTGTGAGTGGGGAGGTTAAGGGGTTTGGGAATTAAAGGAGCATGAATTAATTTGTGACATTAATCAACTTCTATCAGCAGCAGCTTTGACAGGACTCAGGCAGTGGTGTTCAGTAAACATCACATGAGATCATATCACTGCCAGGATGAAGTGTTCTCATTGCCACAGGCTAAGAAAAAAAAATGCAAGAGTCTTTAAGTGAAGATAAATTCTCTTAACAGAATATCTATTTGCACAGTGCATATTTACATATATTCTATAAACCTTATATTCCATGTAAATCTTCATCAAATCGTTATTACTTTTCACATTGATGGTGATGTTTGATCGCTGTCTGAGGTGTATATGTGGTAAATTATTGATAAAACATCCACAGCAATCATTGTCTAATGTGGAAAATGTGAAACTGCAATTCGTCCTTGTCATTATTTTCAATGAGCGGCCCAAAGATTAACAGAGCAGATCACACACTATACCATTACACATGATGGGTCAGTCTCTGCTGTCAGTCGTGACTCTCAGTGGGATTTAATATTTAATAAAAGCATATTTGACTACTTTTAATTTTTTCTTTGGCTCATGTCTCATCTGCTAACATGGAGGAGGTGGGATTTATGACCTACTATGCAGCCAGCCACCAGGGGGCGTTTAAGATGCTTTGGTTCCAGTCATGGAGATCTGTCATGTTGTCCATCTTTTAAAACAACTTATGGAGCAGACTGACATGGGTCTTGCACTTGGTTGATGAAACACAGAGACGTTAGAAGGGTCAACTCTGATGCAAAAACCAGCGTCGAGGCAAGAACATCAAGTTTTGACAGATGTTGGACCAGTGAAATTCAACCTAATTTGCAAAAATGCTGCCTGAAAACACCATCCTTCACTGTATATCCGCTGCTGAAGTGAAACAAAAGCAACATTATCAACTGATGTGTGTGTATTCAGCAAAAGCCTTCACTGTTCCACGTCAGCCGGTTTCTACAGGCTTTCTGAACCACCTGCGGCTTGTACCGAATCACTGGAAGGCTGAAACACTCTTAAAGCTCTGAGCCAGGAGCCAAAATTCTAGCCATCTGAACACCACCCACCTGCAGACATGAACACAACTACAGCCTGTTTTGTTCCTACTGAGCCATATGAAAGACTAAAGGACAAAGGCTCTGTAGGAATAGGCTGCCTCTGCTGGCAATCCATAATTAATGGCAGACAATTTGCTACCTGGAACCGTGATCAGATACTGACATGGTTGTTTTGTTGGGACCAAAGGGTATCAGATCTCAACACTGACGGAAAACAGTCCTCTCCCCCCCCCACTCAGGAAATCACAAGACATGCAGACACAGTGGGACCAAACTGACGTTGATAACAAGCAGCAACAATTAAGATCCTCTCTGGAGACTTAGGTGAGTGGATTAGCATCGTCACACAGGCCTTTCTCTCTGGGTGATCTGAGACCACATGTACATTCATACTAAACCATGCGGCTAAATCTAAAAAATAAAGGATTAGTGTGAGAGCAACATCCAATCAAACTGTTGTTTTTGGCTTTGAAAAGGTTCATATCGTCCACATTAAATTCTTTTTTTCTTCCTTTTGCTGATGGCATAACAACAACGTGTTTCATAATGTAGTAACGCATACAATAAAAAATGTTGTGATTTAAATAATTATCTTTTTGTTTTACCGATAGAAAGAAGGAATTAATCTGAGATATTTAATGATTCAGTTTTGGCAGAAATTATCAAATCACAAGGACAAAGGCCAAATTAATGACAAAACTTGTACTGTGTGATCATTCAAAACAAGTGATCGTGACAGAAAGTGAAAAATGACAAGAGAGGCTCAACACCAACAGTAAACTTGTTTATATATCCTGTCTGTGTTAGAGAAACAGAACAGTGCTGCAAGCAAATATCAAATAGAAATTAGGCTTAACTGGTTTTTTGTTTTTATTAAAAGATGTTGATACTGAAGCTATCCACAAATTTATTGTCACTGTGAATGTTAAAGTATTTCTTCATACCTCACTTATTTGCTTTATTCCTGTCACAACCAAACAGGCGGCGTCGGAAATATATATTGAAGGAGGAGATGCAACTTTTTACAGTTAATGAGGACGGAAATGAAGGTTTTTCTTGTTATGCAGAACAGTTTCCGTCACTGACTCTGAAAAGTTAGATTTAATTCATTTTCCCAGATGTGAGTAAAATAAAGTCTTATCAAGGCGTCAGGTGCAAGACTGAAGGAACGAAGTATTTTGTGTGTATCTGTGTGACGGCCTGTCAAGTTCAGTCTCAATGTCACACAACAAAGACTGCTTTATCTTCACGTTGAAATTGTGACATTATGAGTGCGTTGACTATTGGTGTGTAATGACTGCAATTAACTTATCAGCATATCGTCCTTTGCTTTTAAAAGGGTCAGATTGTGACACATCATGTTTATCTGTAAATGTGAAAGTGCCGGCTGTCTGCAGAACCAAACACGACTCCCGTCAGCCACCAGGGTCGACAAATGATAGGCCTTCTTCTCTAATATCGGGTTTGAAACGCAGGCAAATGCTGATCCTGAGTCATTCAAATGTGTCTGTCACACTGCAGGGTGATTGCCAATTATCTGGGTTGTACAAAAAGACCAGAATGCCTCATAAACAGACACCAACCTCGTTAACATTTCTATTCATAATCTCAATTTCATTTTGCCTAGATTCTTCCTATATAGCAAAACCTGTCGAAAGCAAAAGTAACCCTTAGTTAATCCTTTCTACTCAAGCATTGCACGAATGCACTTTATGAGAGTGACAATGACAGACTAACCTTCAGTCCTTCATTTTAAACAGCAATTTAAAACCATATTCTAGCTTGAATAAAACCCAGTGGAGTCAGTTTATGGTTCAACTCATTTGTTAGACATGATGTGAAACCGTGTCAGAAATCAAAAGTGTTCATACCTGATCTGATTGTTCACATAGGCTCCCTGATAGGAGGGAGGCGTCATACCATTTAAACATGATAATCACTAGTACACCTTGTCAAATAGTCTTTCCTGGATGATGTTCATGTATTTGAAACATGACAAACACTCAGTCACTGCATGAATTGTGTGAGAATTTCATTGTCAGCTCCAGAAATGGTTCAACACAGTTTCCTCATTTTCTTGGCAGGTTTGATCAGCCGTAGATAACTAAGCGAGCTTTACCTCACTTTATAGCTGTGGTATATGACGATATATAATGAGACGATAGAAGAATGTCTATTCTTTCATATTGTGCGTTATGATTTCTTTTGTTGTGCTGCGTATTGCTCTTTACAACAATATTCTTTGTCATTTAGACGACACTTTGCTTTCTTCCAGACAACAGAAATGCAGACAGGAAAAAATGTATCTTTAAGACGACCAACTTTCGTGTCATGGACGTACTTTGCCATGTCCTATGCAAATTAGGCATATGCTGGAGACCAGTCCCCCCAACAACATGTCAGGATGGCCGAGCGGTCTAAGGCGCCAGACTCAAGGACTGACTCCTTCCTGGTCAAAGGGATTTCTGGTCTCCAAATGGAGGCGTGGGTTCAAATCCCACTCCTGACACATGCTTTCCAAGAATTTTCCCTCGGGGATGAATAAAGTATGTCTATCTATCTAAACTCAAATACTGCATCGCCCTTTTACGAGAGTCATGTCAAATGGAGAGAATGTGCAAATGAAAGTCACAAAAGTACAGAACAGAGCGCTCAAATCAAACACCAGACTCAGATGTTGCAAGTGGCTTTTGCCTGTGGCAGTGACCCAAAAGCATATGGAAAACTCCCAGTAGCTCTTTGTAGAGGGAACCAGGGTGCAGGCCAACTTGGCCAAGAGAAACGAATCCTCCCTGCAGCATTCTATTATAGAACAGACAAACCAATACTTTAAAACAACGGTTGTTTTGGCCTTGTATCAGATCCTGAATTAGGAAGCTGTGAGTTACACTTACAACAACTTCTCTTGTAATTCAGAGAAAAGTATTTACAGAGCAGTTGCAGTCTTCGCTGCCTTAATGAAGTGATGAAGTGTTTAACTCTGTTGGGTCTGATGTTGTGGCAAGGCCATAACACCTGCCAGCTGTGGCTGTCACTCAATAGTCACCACAGGAGGAGGAGCCATACATTCCACTACAGTGATTGATGGGCACTTTTACTGATGAGGCTGTTTAACAGCAGCGTCCTCTGTGTTGTTCAGATGCTTTCAGTCCCAGGACCCGTCTATTGTTTTACAAAGCAGAACAAACAGCTGCAGCGGGAGCAGCTTAAACATGAATCTTCAGATAGGGCTTTTCAGCTGATTGCCTGCACTTGCCCCCGTTGCGATAAAGAGCCGCAACATGGCAATTTCCATAGTGCGTTGTGTTTTAAGGTAATAAATCTGGAGGCTTTTACTGTTTCTTCAGTTTATTGTGTCCAGATGCACATTACACTGGTGATGTATAACAATAGTCTGTTTCAGCTGCACATTATTTAAACATGTTGCAAGAGCCGGTGCTTTAGATCTTTGGTTGATTTTGTGTCTCTGTTGCCTCCATGACCTGCACTTGGTTTCTTTACATACACTAAAGCCTCTTTGTAAAATCATCTCAGTGCAGGGAAATTATCATTCACCTAGAGCCAACATTAGATGACAAAAAGTGAAATGTAGGTCAGCATGACCAGATGTTGGCCCATTAAGGTACACTCCAGAGCAGAGGACTCTGTCAATCATGCAGGACCCATGGGACACAGCAAGTGATCTGCAGTAGCTCGGTTACATGACTTCTTTTGACTCCTTTGTGATTCATTGTTTAAAAAGCCTCAAATGAAAGTTCACAAGTGGATCACAGACACCAAAAGGAATCGTCTGGAGATCAAAAGGAACAGACGTCCTCATGAGTATGAAGTCACAATAAGTCACACACCGACCATCACTACATGAGCAGTTTCCTCCAAAATCTGCCTCATCCAGTGCTTCAGTGCGTCATGTTTGACATTTGTTCAACCTCTGAGTACGATTGTTAAGGTTACGTGAAAGTCATTTGTCAAACACCGGGGCTCCTATAGGTCACAGTAGTTAGTTAAGATATGAGACAATTACTAAACATTTACTACTGAGCTCCCAAGCCAGCTCTCATGTGTTTTCAGTGGTGAGCTGAAGGTGTATTTTAATGTGGCTCAAATACTTATTGGAGGAACGTCATTGTTTTGTTACTCACCATTTATCAACATTTAGAAGTCAGACTAGAGTGTTTGTTGCTTTGTTCATTTATTTATTAGGCTTTAGGGTGAAAACAGCTCGTTTTTTCTCTGTTGTGCTAATACACTCTTTTTCGAAACACTAAATGTATTTTTCTCCTTAATTTATTTAGAATATTAGACTAAACAAACAATTGATTGTCTATTTCTCTTCAAATCCTATGGTGAATATTTCTTTTTGACTTCTGCAGCCTTCCCCTTATTCATGTTTGATCTAAAAAGTCAAGCCTTGAGTCTCACTTGAAACAGTTATTCGTTATTCAGACAAATAAAACCCATTAGGCATTTCTGTCACAGTTTGTAGAACAAATGCAATACTGCTCATGAAATGATTACAATTTTCTTTTTCAGTCGTTTCACTCTAACTTTGACTGGCAATAAACCATAACAATTTCTAATTAATTTCAGGTCTGAATTTCATAGTTACTCAGTCAAACAGATGGCGTGGACTATAGCTCGCAGGGCCAAACATAACTGAAGCTCAGGCATAATTGAATAAGAGGGTTCATTAACCATGTTTGCTGTGTTTCTGTAAAGGTGATGATAACGAATCTAAAAACATTCAGGCAAATTGCAAAGCTGTGTTTCTAGAATGAAAAAATTAATATGATGAATAAGAAATTCTCTGCAAACCCAAAATATGACACAGTACACGAGGGGTACTGTAATTCCAACATCAATCCAGGAAAAGATTAAAAGAAATTTCATATTTCAGTAATAATCCCAAAAATGATGAAGAGGAATTTCTTTCTGAACTTAACTTTGTTGCTGAATGACATTTGAAGAAACCAGTTCAATGTGGTTTAAAACTCTTCCTCGTTAACAGAAAATTAAATATACTCACTAAACTGCAAAACATTTGACATATGTCTGAGGGATAACTTGTGTCACCCCTATTACACAACACATAAGCCCTGGACCTTTCTTATATTGCTACTAAAGAAAATAATTTTGCTTTAATGTTTTTTCACCCAGACCTAATTACAGACTTCTTGCCAGTGGTGGTTTATAATCAAATTTACACACTTCACTGTAGAGTATTATGTATTTTGCAGGATCCGCTCTAAAAAACATATTGACAGGTTTAATGCACCCTCCAGCATTTGAAAAGATAGCAGCTTGTGAAAGATTCTTCAGTATAACACATTTACTGTATGCTGTGAATAAAACGTCTTTAAGCTGTAATATATATAAAGACAAGGGCTCCTATAAAACTCAGTTTGTAACTTAAACAAATGTCTCCTCATCATAACACATCACGGCTGACTGATGTACATTCGGCTCCAGAAATAGTCTTGTTCATTCTCTCCATACATGATGTGACTCAAAGCAGATGTGTGAATTTCAGCATGAAATCATAATAGTGGCTAAAAAGAACAATGGAGGTGCAAAAAGACAAGAATAATGAAAAGAAAGAGAAATGTAGACGCCTGTTTCCCTCCGTGTCATCACAATGCTTTTAAGCTGCTATTATACTTTGAATAAAGCCTATGAACCTATTCAGCAACAGTAGGTTACATGGTTTTGTGCTACAGTGTCATTTGTATGATAATCACATAGATCGCTTTTCTTACTTTCATTTGTCCCTGAGTACCAAGTCTGTCAAGGCTGTAGCTCATTATGAATGTAAC
This sequence comes from Paralichthys olivaceus, assembly GCF_024713975.1. Taxonomy (NCBI): domain Eukaryota; kingdom Metazoa; phylum Chordata; class Actinopteri; order Pleuronectiformes; family Paralichthyidae; genus Paralichthys; species Paralichthys olivaceus. Next base: position 20,341,983 of record NC_091101.1, read on the forward strand.
GTGTGTCCCTTCCCAACCGCCTGCTCAAGGATTCCTAATGATGTGTTGATCTATTAAAAAAGACTGTATATAGACACATTATGTGATTAACCTGCTTAATAATAATAAAAACTGTCTTTGCCACTGACAGTCTGAACTCGAGAAAGCTAATTGTTTTATAACAATAGAAACCGAAACCATGACAATGTGGTGAGACAATATTCAGAAGAGAAATTAATCACATGTGATCTATTACCTGAGGACAGAAATTACTTTTTCTACATGTACAATATTTACTCTTCAAAATGTCATGCTGATTTTGTCGTCTCACAAAAGGTTGCTGTTACAGTTTCATCACATGAAAGACCATTGTCTTGTCTCTCTGCATAACCTTTTCAACAGCATTCAAGAAATACTCACGGCGGGATATTAATCCTGAGGGGACATTTTCCTTTATAAAGCCAAGCTTAAAAAATGGTGGCCTTGTAGAGCAAAGTCAGCTTTTACTCGACCTTTTGTTTTCTACAACATCCCAATATGTTGCTGCTCCAAGGATCGAAGGGCAAACTTCAGAGGCAGGTAAAAGCAGGCAGCAGCTTTGCTCCGCTAACCCATGAAGATGCCCTCCGCCTCCCAACCCCTTACAACCGGGCTCAAAGGCCCCTTACTTTTACTGCAAGAGATCTCAAGCCGACTCTCGTTACGATGCAGACCATGAGAACTGCGGGGCAATGGATCAACTTCTCAAAAGCAATAACAATGCTGCAGAAAAGTTACAGCAGAGATTTCTCCACTTCCCAAACTTCTACTTGGCTCTTTTTTATTTTTGCCGCTTTAATGGGTCATTTGGCAAAAGAAACTTAAACACATGAAATAACAACCCCAGACCTGTAGATGTTCACATCTTGTTGTCTTTACAGGCTTATTAGCCACCAGGCACATTGTATAGACCCTGTATAAAACAGCTCATTGCTCATTTAGTTCCTTAAGTTCCTGACTTAGTAGTTGGTTTCAAATACCACTTATAACAGGAAATAATAATAAGAGGAACATTTGTAAATAGGAAGAATTAAGTATTTAAATGTGAAAAATAAATTGCATGTTGTGTTGCTAATTTACTTTTAAAGCCAACCTGTGTTTCAACAGATGAACATTATCTATGTGAAGCAGCAGGAAACGTTTGGCATTAGCAGTCGATAAATACTGTTCTGATACAATGTGGTGCCGATGTGAATCACTCTTTAATGAAAATCATTAGGATTGTCACGGTTATATTTTTATATTTCTGAGTACATTCTGTACCCGTTCATGAAGTGTAGCATTATGCTAACCAGTACAGAGATAAATTTATCTGGGCAAACATGCAGCAGCTTTCAACGGAGTGTCTCTCTGCATCTTATCACAGCGACAGTGTCAAATCCCCCAGGAAGCGTGTGGCAGAGAGTCAATGGTCCTAATATGGAGTGATTCTTCTCCAGGGGCATATCCATGGGAATGTGGCTCTGGTTTCACAGTTATCACTCACACAGAGCTGTCAAATGCTTAGCGGCGTTCTCTTGAACCAATTAATTAGGACCTAACAAGGCATGGAAGGAAAGGGATTTAGATCTACAGGGTGGTGACAGAGTCAAAGGCCTCCACAAACGAGGCTAGTATCTCGTTACGCACTGTCCATTAACGAGACATGTCAGAGAAAGTTGTGAATGTGTAACGTTCTCAGTGAGGTTTCCAACCACATGTTGACTTGTAGAAAAGGCTGTTGGAATAACTGATCTTCCTGAGGAGGGCTGGGTCAAAAACATTGATTCTCTGATTAAAATGTATCTTCATCTGAAAGATCGGATTTCGAGTCATAATAATTGTGAGATTGATTTTTTAATATATGCTTTGGCAAGATCTTGAGAGGGAATTGTGAACATTAAAACATGGCGGGACCTCCAGGAGCTCCTCCACTGAAGTTGGACAGAGTTGGACATGTTGGTCATGTTGAATAAATTTCAAATAATGCACCAGGTTAGAGGTTTCCCTGCACAGTTTAATCTCTGGAATTTTTATTGAAGTGTCCCTGACTGAATCAAAAATAAATTAAATAAATCAAATAGACACTTGAATCAGAGTTGAATCAATTCAGGAAATCAGTGGCGATACCCAGCTGTTTTCCAGTCACACAGGTTATCTTTGACCTCTGTGTGAGATCAGCATCTTCTGCCCGGACAATTTGTTGGCTGCGTCTTTCTCCGAGTCTGAAATAATTAATCAAGCGGTGGCGAGCGGAGGTGGCATCCTCTCCTCTGCGTGGAGCAGATGTTGTAAATTCACTGCAGCTCTCGCAGACAGGTGCCCTCCAGCCGGTTCCTGTCTGCTGCTTTGGTAATGGTGTGTTTCCTTTCCTGGGACACTGGAGGAATCGAGCAGGGCTCAGTCCAGCCTCTATAATCATCACATTTCAAGATTCGACAGCAGAACACCAAGTTGACTATAATCTCCGCAAGATGGTGTTTGGTTGAACAAAATATACAGAACATGTACATTTTCATTTCAGAAAAAATAGACTCAATAAATACTCTGTAGAGCCCTTTTATTAATCAGACGTATAAACTACTTGAACTAAACGGCGTTTCAGTCTCTTGTCAAAGCAAAGGAGCTTTCACTGCCATCCAGGTGTTAAATCATTGCAGCTAAGCTTTGGTGATGATAGCTGACACACATACTCCTCCCATTCTACGGACCTGCATCATTTTATTCCTCTCAGTACTGATGGTGGTTACAACATCACACTTGTAACATTGTGTTAAGACGATATTCAATCATCCATCATCTATTTCCACATACTACAAGCCGGTATTTGCATTCAGTCCTGGGGGCAATGTAATTTCCAGTTCACTTGTCCTGCATGTTTTTGGATTGCGTGAAGAAGTGAAAGGAGAGCATCCAGACTGCACATAGAGAGGAACAGGAGCAAAGGTTTTTAGCTACATATCACTTCAGGGAGCCTTAACAAGGATCAGACATGTATTCATTCACTCTGTCCAAAAAAAAGCTCTCATGGCCGATAGGGTTGGAAGGTTGCTGAAATGCAGTCATTGTGTGGAGTTTGCATATTCTCCTCTTCTCTCCAGGGATGTAGTTCGAGTGATATATATTCCTGCTCTGCCATTCTCTGTATTTTACATTTCATACATCTCAGTCTAGACATTAATTCAATTTGCACAAACAAGCATTTCCAGTCATTCGTTTTTATTGTGGCTACGTCGAGGCCACAAACTGATTTCACCGATTTGATTAACTGAAGAGCTCCTCCTGGGCATAAAAGAAGCCAAATTAATTTTACTGAAAAACTGTGCGGTGCCATAGCTCAGCTGGTATATGGTCTAGTCTGGGAACGCTGATAAGAAACTATTCCATTTGCCGGCTGAACTGCCGTGTAATTCACACGGTGCATGTAAACAAACAATGAAACAGTAATTAAATACTATAAGGTTTCTGGCTGCACCTGTTTTTAATTAAATAACAGCAGTGATAAACGCATATAGCACACATGCACAGCTACAGATATCTAAAAAATTCAGTTGGTGAGCTCATTCATCGTGCCTGTCATAAAACCTGCGCGGGGACCACAACGATACAAGGCATCTACATTCATCATTCGCAAGCAATGTTGTAGTCGAAGTTCCAGGTTGGCTCTTAAAAGTTTTCTTTAGTTTTTGCCTGACATCGCCTCAGACTCTTTAACACACTGGAATATTTCCAAGGTGACATAATAGGCCAGAGTTTATGGAAATAATTAAATTGGAGAAATTCTACAGATTAAAACCATTTCATAAGACTGTAAATCTTGTGTTCAAGCAGTAATTAGTGCTGCTACTGTGGAATATTCGGTTACACACAGCTGCCCAAAAAGCTGACCACATTATGATACAGTAGCTCTTTACCGCAGGGAAACTGGAAAGAGGGAAGGGGAGTGATTATCAGCAGCTGTCATCTCTATTTGAGAAGGGAAAAACAGTTCTGATGACTGGTTCATCGAACAGTCCCTCAATCAGTGGTTATTAATACCAGTAAGTCAAAGAGAAAATAGAAAGCTCAGTATATATTGAGTTTTAAGGTTTAATGGAATAAGAGAGAGAGAGAGATGTTATGCAAAAAAAAAAATCAAAATCTTCCTATCGTATTATCTTAGAGGATTCAACTGTCTGGAGCTCACTAAAGTCCAGAAAAGTGCGGTCTTGCAAGTTTTCACTGATATAAAACTGATGTTTTAATCTGCGACAGTGTGAATATGACGAGTAAAATAACTTATGTCTTACTCACTGGACTTATTGTGGCAATGAAAATAGTAATTTCACAGTCAGCTAACTGGGGGGGGGGGGGTAGACCAAGAAATATGTTCTTGGACCTTTGTCGCACATGTTCTTCCAAGATTTGCTTCCATCCATCTTCACGAAACTTTGTTCACCCCAGATAGATTTAGCAATGTCCCAGAAATTCAAAAAGAAGATGAGAAGTGGAGTTTAAGCCCTTTGTTTGAAAGTGTGTCACAATGGGGCTGTGCCTACTTGTCTGGTGCAGTCTTTCTCTCTGGATAACCACAGAGAGAGACCGAGTTAATGAGCCTATTTTTGGCCCTTAGAGGCCACTGTATGTCTGTAACCTCAGAGCTGTTCTCTTAACAGGCACAAAGGAGAGATTCCACTTTTTATCTGATCAGGAGCTCGACTTATGGACTTTTCCACTCTGGATGTCTAAACTGGGGGATCAACAGCAGGTTTTAACAGATGTGTTAAGTCCATTGAAGGAATCGTGTTCTGGAAAATATCACTGTCACTTGAGTCAGGACAATGACCACTGCTGCTTTTTCCTTTCACCTGCTTGTGAGCTACAACCAACTAGTGTAACAGAAGACGCCTCCTTACATTTAGCAGATAATCAAAGCTGAGATCTCGGACCCTGACCTGAAAGATGGCAATTGTAGGGTTGTCTCGGCCAAAGACAAAGTGGGTTGAGTGAAAGCAGATCCTGCAGGATATTGAAGTTGTGTATAGCATGTCCATCCCACATTTCACTGAGTTAATCCTGGAGGAATCTTGGAGCCCATTGGCTATTGATTGACAACAAAGTAGCCTCTGGGGACCATGGACAATATTTTGGCACTTCCAGTGTAGACAGCGGATATCCGGGGCAAGACTCTGTCTTCCATCCGCTGCACACTGTTCACACTCCAGCTAGTGTCATCTATCGAAAGTCGAATGTTCTCCACACAAAACACAGACGGCAAAACATTTTGTAGGTTTAAGGTCCCGATGACATTTTGGCTGATCTGTATTACAGGTGAAGCAGACTTCGGTCAATGTGTTGCACGTTCTTCATGCACATCTCCACATGGAGTGTTTACATGTGGGCAACCAAAGCCTGCTCAAATTTGAATAGTCAAACTAGAAACAGAAACCAGAGGGCATCCAGTCCCAAATCTTGTCCTTCACCTACAGATTTTGCACATTCACTTGCAGGATTGTTTTTTTGAGATTCATCCTGGAGCTTCTCCAAGGAACGGAGCAGCGGCATCAGTCTATATTAGTGCGCATCGTGCTTTTTCTCACCAAACTTTTCATCCAACAGTACAACTAGGTGAGAGCGAGGTAAAGAAACTGCTCACTCAGCGTTTCACTGAACACATTTAAACCAAACCAAACACAGTGTACTGGTGGGAAGATTGATTTACAACCACAAAGCATCAGGTTTTTCTCCCAAAACAAAACGTTTAACCATGAGCTACATTGTTCCTCCAATTTTTAACACGGTTGGGATTTTTTTCCCCAAAAAAAACCTTTGTCAGTGGTGACTGATACACGGCCTGAATTTCAATGTTAACTTATGTGTAAAGAGAAAACGGCAAATGAAAGGAAAATATTTATCTGGCCAATGAAGGTTTGTGCCTAACATTTCTATTCTGTCAAAGCATGTTCAGAATTTTCCATGCAGATTTCTCGAAATATCCAATTCTGTATAATATCACCTCGGGTTCATATTATCATTATATACACATTTTACGCGTGAGTGGACTGGTAGTAATTGTCATCACTAATTACAGTTAATCATTTTTCACACCAAAGTCTGCTCACAGACACTTGATCTCTGTGAAATCACCTGGGGCTGAAAACTACAAGTGTGAAAAAGAAAAAACCAGAAGGAATTGAGTTATACGGACGTGATGATGATCAGCTCAATCAGGAGGAAGAATGTGTGCTATGAAAGAAACCCAAGCTCTGCTTAATCAATCTAAATCATACATCTCAAATCCCACAAAGTGCATTGATAAAACAGTGCAGTATTCTTTTAATAGCTTATGTCGGTCTTACTCTGTTATATTTCAGAGTTTGAACCGTTTATAATATGAAACACGTAGGGATGTTTACAGACAAGCATTGCGAAAAACATGAATGATAGTTAAAATCCATCCCTCAGCATTTTGCTAAATGAATATCCTGTATACATCTGAACTCTTACATTTGCAGTAGTGAATTTGATAGCTGCAGAAACAAGTCGTAAAAACAATTTTGATTCAGTGTGACCATAAAATTGTCAGAGAAATTTATTCTCAAAAAATCTGATGATATGAAAATAAGATTGCTTCACACATTTTGTTGCATTTGCCAACATGAAAGCTTAAGCTCTTTAATAGTTTCTACGATGTACTGTTACTCCAAATTAGGTTCCAACCCATTCTTATTGGCACACTAAGCCTCTTACAACATGAATACAACAGTAAAATAGAGTCTGACACTGTGTTTCCTCATTACTTGTTGCTGGTCACTTCTCCACACAGAATCCCTTTAATCACATAAATCTCAACATGTAAACACCTTCTGTAACGAGTGCACAGTGATATATCTGGAGACACTTCATTATGGATTAGAGCGTTAAACTCAGACTCATTTATTTTTCCCCCACATACATCTTACCTAATCAATGGCACGTCTCTGGTATTAACCATCCTGCAGAGAGGCCCCTGTCTTTCAGCACTTTTAGTCCAAACCTTATGGGATACTACTGTTTCAAGTTATTACAGTTTAATGTCACATGCAGGCAGTTATTTGTGAAAACTGAATAAAGTCACCATTAGAGGTCAGAGCTGTCAGGCTGACTGATTTCAGAGTAACGTGCCAGATTTTAAAACTCAACACAAAGACGTTTTTTTAAGGGGTCTGAAATTGGCTGGAGAAGAGAAGCAGCCCACAAGAAAAGCGTAACAGCCTTTCTGTCTGTGAAGCTTTTAAACCTCAGATCCGTCAGCGAGTAAATGTTACTCAAACGTATTGATGGGGTTTAGATGGAAAACTCTTTTCCTGTATAGAGTTTTATTTCCTGTCGACCATGACGCTCAGGAGATGCAGCTCTGACTCTTGAGGTTTGATAACCACTCTCCTCACGTGCATTTTATTGAAAGAGAACATCAGGTAAAGATACATAGTTCAATCCCAGTTTACAGCGTGGCCAGTGTCCACAGACTCCATTACTGCACAATATAAACTGAATGCAGGAACACTGGTATTGGCTTATATGTGATGATATGTTCTCAGAAATATGAGAACATAAATGGTTAAGATACATTTGAGGTCATTTTGATACAGCATCTTTAACATACTACTGAGCTCTGACAACATGTTAACATGGATTTCTGTAACTACACAATTACAGTAACTCTATTACAAATATTAGCAGAATTTTTCCTCAAATTATTTTGGGATAAATTCGATTTTCCTTAAAACAAAATTATATATTGTTTGGGATTCGTATTGAGGATAAATACTGACATTGGTTAAAATGACTATATACATATATATATATTTATACACACAGTTTCCAGTTTATTAGGTTCAGTGCAACTAGCTAAAACGAATGCAGTCTTATACAACAGACCTTTATAAATTTAAACACATAACGTGTCTTCAGCCACTTGGGTTCTCTTCAAAACAAAACAATAATGAAAGATCTAGTAAGTATAGTCAGAAAGTCTGTTGATCTGGCTGATTGTAATTGTACCTGTGAATAAAATGACTCAGAAAGTTTTACTTTCTTTTATATTTTCTGTGTTTACTTGAACTTCAAACAACTGACTGAAAATAATTAAATGGAAAGTGTGCAGAGAGCACTAAGTGAACACTTCATTTTCTCTCCCCCCTGATAATCAGACTCAGTTGCCATTTTGTGTTACCTAAGTCATCTGAATCGCTCGGATGTGGGATGCAATTCAGAGGTCTGGAACAAGGTTACGTTCAATCCCAAACTGTGTACTCTGTTAGAGGACAGTCCCAGGGAAATAAAGGAAGTTAAATTGTTCCTCCCTTGGAACTTATTTGGAGAGCACAGGGCCCATAAAACAAAGTGCCACAAAGCCATTGTTTCTTCTGTCCCTCTTAGACACAAAACTCAGCTCTCCCCGGCTCAGTCACAAAAGCTCTTAAAAGTGGCCATAGAAAGTAATTTGTTGTATTAACTTTTCATAATTTGACAAGAAAATTGAACTGGAATGGCACTCATAGGGCGCATACCTCCGCCAACAGTCCCGTTAAGTTCAATCAAGCCTTACAGCAGAACATGAAATTATAATCTCCTTTGCAGAACAATCATAGGTTGATAAAAAAGATAATAACACACAATTAAGCCTACTCCCTTATGAAGCAACATTGAAACCCACTACATCCAGATTTTTATGGATCTGCACCAAATTGCAAACACTCCTAAATAAGTTGGAAGGAAGGAATAAGGTGGAAAAGCCCTGTCTCACAATGTTAAGTCCCACTCCAGTAGCTTATTACACCCCCTGAAACTCCTCTTTGTACCCCAAAATTACATTACAGTTTATCATGAGAAAATTCCCTTCATGGCTTTAAAATGACTTTAATGGAACTCTAAGATCGTGACTGAGATCTATGAATATGCTGATTGGGCCCAGCCACCAGTTTCCCCATGTGACACAATTGGTTTCTTAGGTTTGTGACATCACAAACACTGACTATTGAATCTTTTTTTTCACACTGGCAGTACTTTACTGCAGTGTTACAGTGAAAATACTCAGCTATGGCGTTGACTCCATATTTTGTTCATAATATGTATATTACCATAGAAGACACACAAGGGAGACATGTTTAAAAACTGGATGTTCACCTGAGGGGGACTCAGATGAAAATCAACAAAATCCTGTATTAACAAAGCTTAATGGGTTCTTTTTTATAAACAGCAGTGAAACATCAACTTCTGGGGGAAAGTAACAATCATAGAGCTCCAACCATTTATGCACAATTATTAGCAATAAGGAACCTCTGGTGTATAAATTGTAACTTACTGTAGCTGAAACTCTACTGCGCCTGTGAAGCAAACTAAATCACACAGGGCGCTGTTTGGCAGTGACATGTGTGGAACTGAACTAGGATGATTAACCCCGAACAATAGCATGTATTAGTGGTCAAATACATATCTAATGCAGGTATTATCCCATCATGGATGTTCTGTATCAACGTGGTATTAACGTTTGGGTATAACTCACAGCACTATCTTCTCTCACCATTTTATGGGGATTAAATAACTGACCTGTCTTGTGCCACGTGAGGAAAGCGTGAACTTGTGATGGGTTGTCTGTTCACCTTGGGTACTACCTGTGCTCCAAATGAGATTCATGACAAATCCACTACAAGGGGCCAGCCAATATGCTTGGTAATAGCATGCTTGGCAGTACTTATCTGTCTCCATTAAAGACACAGGTCATATCCCACAATGTCAAAACCATTAAATCAAAAAATATAGCTTGATCACCGGCTGGTGCTGGGCACTGTTGCAGTTAAAAAGCAGCTCTGTTGAAGGAGGGCGCTTAAAAATAGTTTATCTCATACAGTAAAAAAAATAATAATCTGAGGACAAACTAAAAAGCTTTGACAGACCTTAACCATAATCATTTACATTATTATAAAGGTTATGATGAATTTGCACATCCTTGTCACCTGATTTCCAGTGCAACCCTTTCCAGTTTGAAAACCTCTGGAGATCTCTGCTTATGCTTCCAGCTTCACCCATTATATTAAACTCAGTCGCCTACACCTACCTTCATATGAAACTGTCCTGATAGGACTGTTGTTTTGTAATGTATTGCTGCAGGAAAATGGAAAAAAATACTTGGACAAAGCAATTGTGCTTAATTCTATATCATTTCAAGCCTCTGTGTGGATCTGTCAAATTGAGCTCCACTGCACATTTATCATGTAGATAAGATCAAAGCTTGGACAGTCAACTACTTGCCTGGGATTTCTTTTTTTTTTATCTTTTATAACAGTGGAGGCAACAGGGATTCTGCTTGAACTCTGCAACTCCTGTGAATGAATAAACTGACCCTGTGTGAGATGAATGTCTTCCTAAGAACCCGCAGCCATCGCTGCTCAGGGTTCACGTCTCAGCTTAGACCAACATGTCAGAGAGCCAACCACCTAATGAGCAAGCCTTAATAAACCGAGCCTGGTGTCGAAAATCTAGGTTGATTCACATTCCCAGAGCCAAAGTTGATGTTTTTGATGGTTTCATCCTGCCTCACTAGCGATCCAAGATGAGAAGACGTTTAGTCTGCAAAGATATTAAACAGATACAGCAGCATCAATGTGAATGTTAAGCATTTGTCCTTGAAAGAAAATTGCCCCCAACAAAGAGGTTGTGTTTTCATCGCTGTCCGTTTGTATTTTTGTTAGTTAGCAGGATCACACAAACTCCTGGATGGATTATTGTGAAACTTGATGGAAGGATGCGATATGGGTCAAGGAAGAACACTTTCTTTAATATTGCGAGATAAGGCATTTTTGAGATTTTCACTGATTGCATGGAACAGAGAATAATTAATGTATCTTAATTTAAAAATCAGGCATATCTAGGGAACAGACAGTATTGACAGCTGAACTGGATTGAAGGGGACTGTTGGGCCTGGGCCATTTTAGTTGAAATTATTTTACTGTCAATCAATTAATCAACTTATCTTTTAAGCTTTAAAGTATTAATCGCAACGGTTTCTATGATATCCATAGGGGACCAGTAAAAGAAGATGTTTTGAATGACATAAGTGCTGACAATAAATACTAGGCCTCAAAATGCTTCAGTATCTGATGTGCAATCAAAAAACTAAATATTTAAAGGCATGTAAAATGAATCTTTTCTGGCTCTTCATTGCAAACATAGTAAGAGTCATAAAGACAAGAGAACTTTTTGACTCAATAGACTTGATTTCACCCGATAAAGAAAGAAAAATAATCTCTATGCCATGTCTTTAATGGCCACTTTTCCCAGCTGAGAAATATTACTCCTTCAATGTTTGCTGCGAGATTTCCTTCTGCAAAATTGTGGTGATTTAAGGATCCCTCTGTGTTGGCTTGCAGGTATCTGGAGCAGTTAGGGGGAGAGCTGGGTAAAGTGTGAGCCCGGCTTGCTCCCCAAATAAGCCATCAATGTCACAGAAACTGCTCAGAATGCTACATAAATTGGGTTGAGTCATCAAAACCTTCCCTTGTAGTTTCTGACCTTTCGCAGTTTGGTCTCGGCCAATTGATTTGGGCATATCACTGAACTGAATCGACATCCAAACCTTTTAAATCTGTCTAGAGCAATATGTATGCCATCAGTAATTTATCCTGGATGCTGCAGTATGGAGACGTACATATGGCTGGAGAACATCAGTGACTCTGTCTATCTCTAATCAGCCATTACGAGCCAAATTGTTCACCGTCAAAGGTCACAACAGAGAGAAAAGCTGATTCAGAAGGTCAACTGTGATCTTTTCTTTTCAACATATACTTCTCCTGTCATTTCTCATTTCACCAATGAAGACCTTCAAAGAGGCTGATATTCATAATGAATAAAGAGGCGATATAATGCATATTCCCACCCCTCGCTAAAGCAGGAGAGTTGCTGGCAATTAAATTAAAGTGATGACCTATTGTCATGGTCATTAGCAGGTGTATTGATTTTTGTTAGCTCTTGTGGAGACAGGATCCGGATTGACACATTTGTGTCTAGTGACAAAGAGAGGCTGAGAGGCAACAACATGCGGCTCCGCTCTCACAAGACTGTGGATAGTTGCTATAGAAATCAATATTCCAGCTTCCTTCAATTACATGGAGAGGAGGTGGCTCAGTGGCACTCACTGCAATGACAGATGTACTGCTGAGGATGCTCAATTTACTGGGAGGCTCCACCAGAATAAAACTTTGCAGGCATGGAGCAGGTAAATGGCTGAAATGATGGGGTCGTAGCCTACAGAGTATAAATACTGCATGATGCATGAATATCTGTAATATATAATGTACTGAAATATGGACATGGGATATGGCCTGTTACAGTGACTGGAAATATGTAACTGTGAAGACCAACATATAATCCACACATGTAGTAGAGAAAAACAGCATTTTATGGCCATACATGCACACACGCACACATGTAAGCTCCTTTCTGCAGCTCACCACACAAATCAGCCAATTTGAAACAGGAATGAAATGAAATGTCGAAAGAGCGCATTCTTTATATAGATATTTGATATATAATATAACCAGTTGTCCGCAATAAGCATACAATCATATAGCAAAATGCTGAAGGACGAGCGACAGGAAGAACTCGCTCCATTTGCTCCGCTTGGATTATTCTCCTCTCTGATAGATTATTTTAAACAGAAGAAGTCTTCACTCACCCAAAGTTAAGAGATGGAACAGATAAACTCCCCACAGATCCATCTCTGCGTGAAACGAGAAGTCAGGTTACGCGTCGGATCTGCAACTACAGCTGCACAGTTACACGACCAGAGGAGGGTATCCTGTTCTGCATGTGGAGATCATTATTGGCACAGGGGCGATAATCTCTGAACAAAAAAAAAAATCCTCACAGCGTCTGCTCAGCTTGTTGCTGTCTTTGAATTTTACTTAGAATCCCACCAGTTTCTCCCAGGACGTCGACACAGCCGCGCTTTTGCGCAAACCCGGAGCCATGCGTAAAATGATGCGAGTCAAAGTTGCTCCTGCGCGCCCTACGGTCCAGCAACGCGCGTGTATGTGTGTGTGGGGGGGTCTGTTGCGCGTCGCTGTGGTCGCACCAGTCCTCCAGTCCTGTGAGCTGCTGGAGAGATGCTGAGTGCTGCCGGGAAGAAAGAGGGAGGGAGGGAGAGAGAGAAAACAGTTTGTGCAGGAGGATATTAACCAGCCTGCTCTCATGGTCAGGGATTCTTTAGCGCTAATAAAGTGTGACATGAGGTTTATTCTGCAGCAGAAACCTTATCATGCTTTTCCCACAGGGACTTAAAGTGTGTGTGAGGGAGATTATAGTGATCATAACCTGCTTTGTTTTATTTTTACATCTACTACTGATGCTCTTATGTCATATTTCTAATATTTCCTGTATGTATTTGCATAATCTCTCTAATATCTACTGCTTTGATGAGATAAAGGCTCATCTTTTGTCATTCATGTAATTTATTCCCATATATTCTGTCAATAGCTCAAATCAAGCTCGTTATTGCTTATATACAGTATATATAACATAACATGTGAGTGTTGTTGTTTTTTAAAAAGCAGAAAGATAAAATTGAGTAACAATTTGATCTGACGTTAAAGGGTAAAGTGTTGAGAACCTTAGTTTGGGGCCTTTTGTTCGATCTCAGGTATCTGACGATGAATTGGGGCAACAACCAATATTTTGGGGCTTCTGGTGTAAAAAGTGAATATTCAGGTCAAGACTCCGGTTTCTATTTGTCATACAATGATTACAGTCCAACAAGGTACTTTTCTCACACGTCTCAAACATTTTCCAAAAACATCAATACTCTTTGTAGGTGTTTTAGGTCCAGACAATATTTTAGCAAATCTCTATTAACAACTACCTGCATATTAATGCAGATAAATAAATTAAAAAGCTGATGCGTTATTGTTCAGTGTGTTCCGCCTCTTTTTCTCTCCACACTTTTTACCTGCAGGCGTCCAAAGCCTGCTCAAACATCATTGGTCAAAGTAGAAGGCTTCCAACCACAATCCAATATTCTCATGTGGAATCTGTTGATAGGGGTAACCTTTTGTTTTACTCTGAAGTACCAAAAATCTCACAAGTTATCATTTATTATGGTTTCTGTAATGTCACTGTCATGTTTTGGATGAGTTATCGCGATCAAATATGTTTAAGGCCCGAGTTATTACAACTTCAGCACTTTTCAGCATCAATGCAAGAAATCCCAACTCTTAGAAGAGGCAGATTTGGGACACTCGACCAGAATCCTTCATTTAATTTTTCTGTGCACAATTGTTGGTCTAAATTCATGTCGACAGCACACCTCTGAATGGTTACACAATAGGATACAGACAGACTGTCCCTCCGTAGATTCCTCCCTAAGTCTGAAAGCTTTGGGTGGTGAGATACAGAAAGTAACCTGGAGATCCTGTGTGTAGGCAGAGGCCTCTGAATACATTTTTGGATAAAAGAAATACATTTTCTTTTTCTGCAATGTTTTTTCTTCTGTTCAACACAAAAACCAAACCATTTGGTCTCCACAGAGAAGCGTGGAATCAGTTTCTGGTCACAATCGACTACCGGAGCTGCACAGCCACATTTTCTGAGCTGCTCACTGTTTTGAAACAGGCTGCTATTGATTCTTTAGCGTTAAGAATTCAACGTTCATACCATCTGTTCATTTTATGGTTCAGCAGAGAACTTCATTGGGCCAGGATGTGCATTTGGAGTTTGCTGACGTACGTCTCCAAAACATCAACAACAAATGGAGTTTCCAGATGATCCGTGCAAACAAAGCTGGTGAGGAGCAGATAACAAAGGGTCACCATGTTGGATCAGCCAGACGCAGTGTGTGTGCTTTACTGTATATGTGTGACAGTGTGTAAAGCAACCCAGGGGTCCAAAAGGATGATCCAGCTGTGTCCGAAGACAGAATGAAGACCTCTGAAGAGCCAGTTCCGCCTGCTTGTGTTATCTGTGCTGCGCTACAGCCTTTCACTGGACTTACATGAGCAACTGCAATATTCATCCAAGCGTTTTCCGAGCCTTTCTCATTAAGCTGGGTTTTTTCTTCTGCCGAGGCCTCAGATTGAAAAGACTGTAACTGACGAATATCTTTACGCCTCAGCGATTGTAATTTTTACTCTCTAACAAGCTTGCAATGAGAATATTTGAAACAATCCATTGCCATGTCTATTGGGAGTTGGAGTACTTAAACGTCAGGAGATGGGCTCAGAAAATGCTTTATGAATCTTTAAAGAGCGACTCAGTGCCATGGGGATCTTTTGGTAAAGTACATATTTGCAATGTGCTCCTGCATTTGTAATTCAAATCAACTTCAAATTCTGAGAGAACGAAAAATCCCCAACAACGGTTTAGGGAGAATTAGATGGAAAATGTTTATTTTCTTTTAAACCATTAAACTAAGTCTCTGGCTCCGTCCCAATGGATTGTGGGTGCCGAGGGGTTCGTCTCTCACAACCCGCAAATTGACAAACACTAACCTGACGTGATCTGCATCACCTCAGCTCTGATTTCTCCAGTAGAAATGTATCCGTCTCTTACACCAGTGCCTGCTGTCATAAAAACACAATTCAGGGAAACTAAGGTACTGTCATTAGGTTCAGGATCTCTTCCTTCAACAGCAATCTTTCGATATGGAGAGCAGGTGCTGTTGACACATGGAAGATGGACAACTCTCAGCTGTTGCTTCAGGCAAAGGTTTATTGATTTCCTATCTTTGTGAGCTGCAGCAACGTGGACAGGCACAACATTAATGAGAGATTAGTTATTGTGTCAAAGTGACTGAACTGGGTGATGAAGAGCGGCTTTGTAAATATTTGTTAGAGCAGCTTTAACATTTTACAGCTTCGCTCGCTGCCAAACGCAAACTTCTAACCTCTGAAAGATGAACCGAAGCAGAGTGACCTCATTTCCCTTTGTTCAAAGTACAGTGTCCCATTTGATGCATGTCTATATTCTTTTCGTTGGTTTGGGGGATTTTTTATTTTTTGTCTTGTTCTGGGAGATTTCAAAGCTCCTGCACATCCACGTCGTTGGCACAGCCACACAAGTGCTTTCATTTATTTTGCCTGATTAGACCTCATTCAGGTTGAAGTTGGGGGGGAGGCAGTGTGGGATTTATGTGAGGACACCCGATTCCTTGTAGAGAGAGAGAGAGAAAGATAGACTTCTTCAATGGCAGATGTTTTGGCTTTATACAACAGGAAATAGAGCCCAACCAATACAGACTTTTGAGCCGCCAATACAGATATTGGGGATTACAAAATTTAAACACAATATATATATAATTATATTGGCAGATATAAAAAAAAATTGGCAATGATTCTTAAGGTTTCGTTATCAAACCCTTATGACAAATTTCAGGCAGCTGATATGTTGGTCAGTCAGAAATTTCATCTATAACATGTAACAATGGCTCCCTCATAGTTAAGTGTCTCAGTTATGACCGACATGTACAGGAACATATGTCTGCGCTCACACAGCTAAATGGAGTTCAGCTAAATAAAGACCAGGTCACTGCAGCATTTAAAGGTTCCCTACATGTACACAACATTTTCTATGCTGCTGGATGTGGTTTCTTGCTGGGAGCTGGTGGTGCTGATGCTGTTGATGGTGTTGATAGTGGTGGGGGTGGTCGCTTTCCAAGAGCTTCAGCTATTGTTGCAGTTTGAGTTTCTAATACTTCCTGTCTTGTGATAAAAGTAACTTGCAATATATCAGCTTGATTGGTAAGTACACAGATGGTAATGCTAACATGGGCTAAGTCAGAATAGCAACAAAAAATAAATAAAATGACGGATACTTTTTGCATTAGAATCATTCTGTTTCAATGGAATTACAGAAATAAGAAGATTTGCTTTGGGGGAAAATGTATCATGGGTGTAGCACTGTCTCCTCGCAGATATAAGGTTCACAGTTTGAATCCCAGCTTGGTCGGTGTAGCCCTGTGAGAAGTAACTACATCACCAAGCTTCTAGCATCAGCATCATCTCCAGGCACATGTTTAAACCTCACTGTACCACTTTCTGGCTTGATAATGACAAAGTTGTTTGTTGTCCTGCTTTGACTTTTGCACAAAACAGCAGAGTCAGGGAGACGTCAGTCAAGCAGTCGCACCCACACAAACCTCAGCGGGGGTCTAATCAGGTGAAATATTTTAATTATGTGGCAGAAGTCTCGCTTCTCTTCTGTACTTATTAGCATAATTTGAGATATCAGAGCTGTCTGTCTTTCTTTCAGAAGCCATTAGCTTCCATTTCTTCTCACAGTAAACAAGTTTCAGATCCCAGCGTTTCCCCGGATGGATAATCCATCAAGAGTAAACACAAAGTCCTCATTTTAATGGCGCTACTAAACTGCCCACATCGAGAGGTTTCGTCTCGGGCCACGCACAACGTTATTCTCTAACTTATGCCAATCAACTGACATTCAAAGAAATCCTCAGCCTCTCTGGGGGACGCTAAGGTTTTTTTTAATAAAGAACAAGTCTGCAGGAGGAAATAATTGTAAAGCACGTCACCCTGTGAATTTTACTCCCTGATCATTGTGATTATATTTCAGGCCAAGACAGACGGATACCCACGTTCTTTTTTTTAGTGACTACAGGCAGGTTAGACGTGGAGGGGAGAGTTCATTCAGCCACAATGAATCTGGTGACATGTGCTTAAGGACTTCAATCCACACCCGCACACATTCAGGGTTGACTAAAAAGGAGGCCATGCATACATTCTGGTTCCAGGACAGTGATGTCATGTCTGTAGTTGATTGCGAACAGAGTGGTAGTTGTTCTGTGTGAACCCCCAGGGGCACTTCTTGTTTCAGTGGGTCAATACAGGACAGACAACTTAAAAAACTTCTTCTCCGTGCCAGAAGTGTCACTGTCTCATCGTTGAATATTTAAAGAGGCTTAACGTGATGTAATAAAGCTTTAATCCCTAGTGGACAGCCAATATCGCCGGTGATCTCTCTTTTTAAATGTCAGAGGAGGAAATCTAACTTGTCATCTCCAGTGTGTGACAAAAGAGGGACTCCTGGTATTTGACAACACAGGCTGGGAGGTTTTTTTGGCGCCTGCAGTCACCACAAACTGAGAAGGGTGTTTCACAGCCAGCGACATGCCAAATACAGCAGCGCTCAAATGGTGCAAGACTGGACGGCGACTCTCAATCTCTCACTATACAGCAGATGGTGTGTCTCTCACATACTGCGCGGAAGGTTATGTTACTGCTCTACGGATGTTGGTTGTGTCTTGAACCTAATTTTGACCACACAGATGCACACACACACACACACACGCATGCCAAGACACATATGCAGAGAGGAAGAAGGGGCACCACTGAATTAAGGGAGCGGAAGATGTTGAGAAAGATGACGATAATAGTTTTCTAATGGTAACACAGTGGAGAGCGGCACCACATGCTGCAACACCAACACAGTCATTATGTTGTGGGTTGTTTGTTTTTTTTATTCCCTCCATCCTTCCTTTCTTTAACAGCTGAAGAAAGAAACAGAGGTATCTGCTCTCTTACGCTCTTTATTTTCACCTCACGTTTCAGCTATTCTCACTTTTGTAATTAAAGATTAGAAGAGATTTTTTTAAGAGAGGAGCAAAAAGATCAGGTTACACCGGCTTTGACAGATGATAAATTCATGAATGCTTTCTTTTTTCTCCAAAAGAGGCTCTTTTTACCCAGCTCTCTCTCTATGTGTGTCTCTGTGGTAGGTTTGGGGAGGTGATAAGGTTATCCGAGAACATCTATCACTGATTTCCTGACACTCCTTGTGGCCAAAAATAATCAGATGGCACCTGGATCAACAGCTCTACGCCTCGAAGATCCATAACTCATCTCCTGGGATTTTGTGAATGTGAGAGCACACGCTGAAATATGTGTGGGTGATCGCAAGTGTGTGTCTGCAGATTTTCCGTTTGTTTATAAATGGCTATTCGGCCCATGTCTCTGACATTTTGATGAGAATTTATGCTGTTCGCTGCGCGCCTTTTTGAGCTGGAAGCGCCGAGCAGATGTTCACGGGAAGTGATGCTGCCATTGAAAACCACATTCGACTGAAAGCTGAAATATTTTCAGCTTTTAGGACTTGTGCTAAAAGTCATAATGCTTTTTTTTTTTTAGATCTGGCATAATCTGTTAAATGAGCACAAAGTCTGTGCAACGATGCAACGACATGGATACAAATTATGCCCTAAAACCACTTAGTGTAATCGGTAGAAGTGTAAGATTGACTTTTCGTCAATCGTTTGTCATGTCAAAGTATTGTCTTTGTGAATTTCTTTGTTCCTTTTGTGCTTTCAGAAAAAAATAGCCCATATTTGAATCTCCAGGATTTAGGGACTTCAGCAGCTGTGTTCTTGGTTGTTATACCTTTCTCCATTTGTCCAAATGTCAGAGTCTGTGTTCAGTGTGTTTGTCAGCGGTTGTGGTTAAAGCAGTGTCCAAGAAATATATGAAAAAATAAGTATATCCATTAAAATGTTTGATGGGTGATGAATAAACAAAATATTAGTTTGAAAAGAGAGTAGTTTGAAAAGAGATGTGAGGATGTGCATTGTTGGTGGTATATTGTTAACAGAAAAATTGTGTGCCTCATTTTGAGTTTGTAGCCGTCTAAAGGCTCCTGTGATTAGCATTTTGCTTTAGGTGATATTAGGTTGTGGCTAAACTCACTGATTCTAAAGAGCCTGTTAGAGAGGGTGACCAGTGTTAAAAACAATGAACACAGGTACAGCCCTGTAACTTACTATTAAAAACAATTGGATCTGAATCAAAATGGACCTTTGGATAGTTATACCTGATCTGAAGGGACGATTAGACCCAATCCAAAATATGGTTGATCCAAATAACCCAAACAGAGAGAAGAGCAACATCAGCTTTAGTGAACATGAGTGTATATATTTGTCACTATACACCTGAAATTCAAAGTTTGCATTGTAAAACATATTTTCAGACTTTACACTGACTGTCAGTGAAGTGCTGTCAGCTTTTAATGCAATTTAGAGCCAGAGTCTGAGCAGTAGTGATCGTGGAGTGAAGCTGTCAATCAATATATCTCATCAAATAACTAATTAAAACCAAAGTTACGGAAAAATTAAGACTTCAACAAACTTAAAAACCATTTCAAAAGACAGAAACGTTTAGGAAACGTGTATTTGGACTTTTTTCAGTTTGGTTCATGTTCCATTGACTAACCTGGAGGAGGCAGGGTTAATGATCTATACTCTACCCAGCCACCAGCAGGCAATCAAGAGGGTTTGACTTTACCTTTTGGGGATTTATCATGTCCATTTTTATATACAGTCTATGGTTTTGACAGTTATATGTAGCCTTGTTCTAATTGGCTGTCAGGTACATTAAGTAAATTTCTGCCTTCTGGACCTATTAAAGGGCCACGCATGAGTTAGAACCAGGGCTGTTATATATAACCTCGGCTCGGCTTCATGTTAGGGTTAATTAAGCAGCTATGTTTAGGTAATTAGTGCACACTGGTTAGTGTTAACAGAAGTCTGAAAAGCAAAAACCCAACATCCCCAGAGAGGAACCCTGCAATCTCTCACAGCGCGACAGAAGTGGTTAGAGCTGAAGCTGCGTGACTGTGGCTTAGGAGGGAGAGCGGGTCGTCCACTAACCAGTTGCTCTGTCAGCGTGTGGATGATGTGAGATAGAAAGAAGGGTTGTGCTGTGTGAATGTGTGTGCCATGGGTAAATGTGAGTTTGAAGAGTTTTGAGCGGTCGATAGGACTAGAAAAGCTCTCTCTTTATATATGTAGTCCATTTAAGCAGCCAGCCTGCCAGCAGCAGCCATGTTAACCAACTCCTACACTGAAGACACATCACGACTCTCCATCTGTCTCCTGAAAATGTAGATGTTACGCACAAAGAGACATTTCAGTGTGTGAAAGTAAAAGAACTTGGAGTAGAGTGTTGTCAACAGCGTTGGCTAAAATAAAAGTGCTTCTACATGGGAGATGTACAGTCTCCCCTCAGACATCTGTGTCTTTATGATAAAACTTAACATACAGTTTCCAGTCAACCTACAGCTGTAATAACGTTGTGCCGGCTCAGTGACAGTGAGAGATCGGGGACCATTTTTGGGGGTTTTTTGTGTTTCAGCACTGACCTGACCCAGAGCCCTCTTCATTGATGTTGTCCATGCCGGTCGTGTATGTGATTCCCATGGGAAAACCCAATTAGCCGAATTAGAAGGTGAAATCTGGTGAGGCCAGAGGTCAAAAGGGGAACCGCTGCTGTTTTCCATACTGGTTGTAAAGCAAACAGCTCAGCAGCCGTGTTATTTCTAACACAGCAAAGTGGAAACCTATTACTGTGGCTGTTATCTCTCTTAGCAAGAACACGGTTTTACGACACATACAGTATGTATGTGCATGAATACATTTGAGAATGCTTAAGTGCACACTTTTCTTTTCTGCATAAGCACTCCATTAATTGTTGTTTTCATGGGGAATTTTCCATAATTCACAATATGCATCCCATCAAATTCTTTGAAGTCAACATCACTTTCATTTCTGCACAAAAAATAAATCTTGTGTCTTAATTGAATAGGCTGCAGAGTGAGTGGTTGAAGTCAGGGTGTTTGTCTCCAGCAGGAAAATGAATTAGCACTTTGTAATGAGCTTCGCTTCCATTCAAGTACTTCTACATGAAATTAGCTGTTTGGCAGCGCAGCTAGATGTGACTGTGAAAATTCACACAGCGGTTTTCTGAGCTATCTTTGTCTTTATTCTTTGTGGGCATGATTATGCCACTTGTTGATTCCTGTGAACAGAAAATCCAGCTGCTACTTATTGTGGGTTGAGGAGGAGTCATGAAAGGATTCTTTGTTAGAGGCTGATTATTTCACGGTTCGTGTGATAATTATCACACATACACTTTCAGTTTTATGTGTGAGGTATGTTGTGTGGTATGTTATGTGGTGATAATACGCTGTCCATTAGTGCAGTAGAACATACAAGGTATATTCTCCATCTTGTCCTATGTTCTAAAATGGGGCCGTGTTGGGTTTGAAAAGGCATCAACGATGTCTGATCTACTGAGCGGCCACATGGCTTTCATAGTGCTGCCATACAAGCCAGTAGTGAGATTTACCTTTAGCCTCAGCGTACCCTAAAGTTCTGCTTGTATCAACAAGGCTAAAACACTTGATCACACTAAGGGAACCACTAAAGTTATGTCCCTAACATCCACTGGTGGCCACTAACACCTGCTGACATCTGCTGGTAGTTGGTAACTTCATTTGTGCAGAAGACCTATCGGGATATTCACCAACTTGTCCTCTAAGTAAATTCTGGCCCCTCAGGTAAAGTGATTTGATCTTTCAGCTCATGCACTATTCAGCTCTATAGGTTTTCTCACACTGCCTTGCATTGCTTATGTGCACATTTACTGCACATACAGCCCAAGGTTTCCATGAATTTTGCACTGCACTGTGCTCTATGTTGAAGTCCATGTTGTGTGCAGTGTATCCTATTACTTTGTGAATTATAGATGAACGTCATGGAAGAGTTCAGGTTAGGGATTCACTGATTATATTTCCTCCTCAAATACTGAATCCAGATGCCAAGCACCAATTATTAGATTTCAGTGCTTTTTTTCCTAATATGTCCATTTAAAATCTGTAAGCTTCCCACCATGTCCATACACCTAATTGTTTTGTTTGGTTAGAATTGAAGAAATTAATATAAAATAATTGATTATTCACAAAGCTCCACTGTTAGTAACTGTTTCTATATCTGTCACTTATTCTTTCCAACAGCTATAGATAATCTTTTTACAATAATACAATTTTGGAAACATCATTTCAGAGAGAAAAACAAAAGCAGGCTTATCAATTTTAGTCTTTGCTGGAAGAAATTATGATTAATCCTTTTACTCAGCTGGTTTTGCATATGCATTAAAATGGCTAAAGGTGTGATTTGATGCTAAGTCAGGTCAGTGAGATTATGTAAATGTGTAAAGGTTAAAGGACACATATTATGATTATATTCAGGTTTATAATTTCAATTTGGGTTATTACTTGTACATGCTTTTCATGCTCTAGTGTTCAGAAAACATCCCTTTCCTCACACTGTCCATTGCTGCAGCTCCTCTTTTCAGCCTCTGTCTGAAACACTTGGTATTAGTTTCTGTCTAGAGGAGCTTTCTTTACCACAGACATTGGGCTTTTTCATTTTGCAGAACTTTTTTCACACAGAGAGAAATATAACCATATTAATATCATACATTATGGTAAAATGATCAACCTGTTTGTCATTTCTAAAATTATGCTTTGATTGGACTGTCAGTTTTGGGGGGAGGGGTATTTGCGATAGATCACTCTTTTACAGGTTTGTCATAATGACAAAAATCACAATTTCATGCTTGCGACACAACATTTCAAGCTAACATGCAATGCTAGTTTACGCTACAATGCAGGTTCACCAGCTGCCTCTTTCTGACTTATTTTTGGTTTAAAAATACTTCTCTTTAATTATCATTAACTAGAGAACAGTTGATCCCATGTCTTTCTAAATAAAGATATGGTGTCTAAATTAAAGATAGATAAAAACCTTGAGATGTTAATGTCTACTTCTTTTCGGTGTGTAAAATCCAGCAGAAGCACTTAAAGTGCACATACAGTATAACTAACACACTTCACTTTAAAAACTCTAAACTAATACAGCCTCTAAATAAATGGCCTGTCAATGGCATCCACAAGAGAGGTTGTGTCATGATTTTAACGGAACGCTCTTCACAGCGGTTCTCTTATAAGCTGTCATTGTAAAACCTCTCACATAACGTGCAGCAAGCATAATAAATAATAAGGCAATCTGCTGTAGATGTCATCCCCTCCTGCTTTAAAAAATAACTGCTCCTGCTTCAGGTCCCCAGATCTCATAGTGCCTTCACTTCATAGTTAAGCTGGAAATCACTGCAATATAACACACTTTACTCCGTCCTCTCACAGACAAGGGACATGTAGAACTATCTATTCCGTCTTTGTCTTCCAGTGTCCCTACAGACTCATTTCTCTGGTGGCTTGTTACCTCAGCATAATTCACTGAGTAGAAAGCAGTGTATTTTCCTTTTTTTTTGTCAGATTCATGCATATACAGTAGATGTGGAGCGTGTCATGAGTGTTCCCTTGTTGAAAGAGCAGACAGATTGAGTGTTAGGTGCAGTATGATGCGCCTCATCAAAAATGTCACGTTCAACTAAATGTTTAACAGACTGTGACCTGGTGGAGTGTTGAGCTCTTTGGGTTTTCCACTGTGGCAGCTGGATTGATGGTGAGCTGATACCAGTTGGTGATTTTGCTTGGAATCACACAATGTGTTTGAATCTTTCTTAGATTTTGTCTTAGACACACCCACCAAAGTAATGTATTCACTCCTGTCTGTTTGTTTGTTAGCAGGATAACGCAAAAACTACTGGTCAGCATTTGGCGGTAGGATAAATTGGCAGTGGAAGGCCAAGGGAGAACCCATTCAATTTTGGTGCACATCTGGATCCATTAATTCTTTTGTACTTTCTTTAGCATTGTTGTTTTTGGTTGTTGGCAACTTGGTCAAGATTTTTTCAGCTCGTTTGATATTTGCAACTAATTTCGGCTTCATTTGTGTTTGTCCCAACATAACGATAAATAAACAACTTTACCTGAAATAAGCTTCATTTCACAATTTCATGTTTATGTTCACTCACCTCTAAATCCTGCAGTCCACCCGCCTCCCCTTTCAGGATGTCATCCAAACTTTTTCCTCCTATTTTGACCTTTTTAGTGCAAATGTCACTGCACATAAACAGTCGAGGCTGCGGGTTGCCATGATGTTTGTTTTGGTATGAGAACATACACAGGATTAGCAGAATTGTCTCCTGCAGAGCTGTTCCTTGACTAAAAGACTAAAAACTTGCACTAGTTAGTGAAAACAATCTTTATGTTTGGTTTGTCTGGACAAACATCACTTCCATTGGCTTCGGTATTGTATTCAAGCTGCTTTACAGTGACAACAAATGTAATTTATTGACATGCAATCATACTTTGTGGCAACCTTATCAGAGGAAACCACTGAAAACCAATGAAGGATCAAACATCCGCTGTGTTGTAATTGTTAACCAAACCTGCTTCCATTCTCTGACTCTTAAGGTGCTGACCACTTTAGTTTGATACAGTCTGAACTCCAGCTGTTTGACCTGATTGCAAAGTGAGTTCAATCAGTAAAATACGTCCCGTTCAGTAACACCTGCAGCTTCTAAGATGGTTTTTTAACTAGTAAAATAGAAAATTCATGACACTTAAGTTTTTTCTTTTCATCTTCACCTCAAAAGAACAGTGGTACTGTTTGACAGAGGTGCTGATAGAGTGGAGGTAAAATCAGGGCTGATTAATTTAAAATGCTTAGACTCACATGATAATTGGTCTCATTATGCTGTTGAGAATTAAAAGAAGGTTGGTGACTGTACCAGGTCGAATGAAATGTTGCAAATTACATAAAGAAATAAAACTACAGCCAAGTTTAATTTGCAAACTTCCTGTAATTAAATCACATTCTGCCTCATGTTTTTTTTTGAAAAACATATCACCTCTTTCACAGTGTGCTATCCTTTGTGTATTCTGTGGTTGTTAGCTTGTTGCAACTATTAAAGTGAATGAAATTAAATAATTTCCTCTATTAAATCTCAGATAGTAATTGGGTTAATTCTTCCTGTAGACTGTTTCATTCCCTTGGGATTTGCTTACCTCAGATGCATATTGATGATTGTCGGGAAAAATATGACCCCTGCAGGGACATCAGTGGAAAGAAAAGATCATGATCAATCAGCCGGTGAACTAATCCAGTTTTTAGCTTGATCAGCCATGACCAGTGAACATTCGATCTGTCCCAGATATGTTCGATTGCTGTAAAAATGTTGACTCACGTGCCCACGGGGTGGTTTGCACTCAGCAGAAAGTTGAACAGACACAACTGCACACTGACAAGTCATCAAGTTTCTGTGAGGAGAGAAAATGCAGCTAGTAGAGCAACAAAGTATTTTGAACAGCAAACCCAATCCAACAGTTAGAATAGGGAGCACAGAGCTACGAGTGAGCGGCCTCTGCTATCGTTTATTATAAATGAAAAGACCCAATATCTCATTATGATAGACATCTGGGAAGACCAGACATTGAAAGAGAGTTAAATAGAAAATAACGATAAAAAGATAACGCAAAAACTACAAAATCGAATTCCACCAAACCTGGTGGAGGGTTGGGGCCTGGGCCTGAAATGAACCCATTATATTTTGGTGCAGAAGTGAATAAATTTTTTTACAATTTTCAGTGAATAATAAACTTTAAATCAGGCTTACTTAGCAATAGGCTGTCTAAAGATAAATCATGATCCGATTTTAATATATATTTTTGGAGACGTCTTTTTTCAGCTACTCTACCTTAACGATAGGGTTAAAAATGTGCGACAACCCAGAAGTGTAGTTCAGATAATGTTGCTTCAGAAAGGTAAAATGGCTTTGATGAATCTTTGATAGTTTTAGAAGTGTTCAAAACTAGTGAACAAGATATAAGAACATGTTTTCATGCAGTAACATGACAATAATGTGGAGGATTGTCCTGGTGGAGGTATGTGCTCCACTGAAACCGTTCTAATTTGATCTGAGCTCAAATGTAACTCCCCACTGTGGAATATCTTAGGTTTCAAGTTAATCTGACCCACATGCATTTTATACATTCAATGGTACAACCGTGCTGCAATACGTTGCACAAACAGTATGAACAGCTATTCAGGTCCATGGGAAATGTGCCCTTGTGTCCACTTGGGAACGGCAGTGAATGGGAAGATTCAGGATCCGCTCGGTTAGATAAGGATTATATCCCCCAGAGTCTCTCGGGAAGGAACGCACAGATGCTGCATTGATCCTGCTGATAATCAGTGAATAGCTGGAAGCTCAAGCGAGTGTCAGGTTCCTCAGACGGAAATGCCAAGACGGCCCAGGATGAAGTTCTGAGCAGTGCATGAAATTTTTGCAGATAAGTCTGCAATATGTGCAATTAGCACAACTAATGTTGGCTATTGCCAATTATTTTTATAATTCTCCCACTCCGACATAATGGATGGAAACATGAACTTAATGAGAGACAGGCTGAACTAATGTGGCTTTTCCTATGCAGTGTGTGGTCTTCACTCATGAGCGTCTTGAGCAATAACATTAGGAGGACATCAAATATTTACCTGATTGACACCACTGGAGCTAAAGTGATTAGTCCATTTATTGATTATTTGATTGAGAGAAAGTTTGTCTGCAGCAAGCTTGATCGCATTATTCTCTGGAAACATTTTGTTTTACCACTTTGCAATTTACTTGAATTTGATATTGATAGTTAATTGAAAGTTCATTATGCTCATTTCAATGTGGCCTTTTTGGGAGTATTTATGGGATTGTATCCACATTTAATCACATGTTGACAGTGGAGGTGAAATAAATGAAAATGTGTAGAAGTCAAGGAAATAAAGAATCATGTATGTAACCCAACACTACTATTGATTATTAGTATTTTAGCTTCAGATGATGTGGAAATATCTTTCACGTCATCATAAAACTGGCTCTGCCCTGTTTATTGTAACTAACAGATAAACCTTTAATACAGTAGATTAAAAACTGAAATAAAATGAGCTGCAGACTTCTGTATGTATCAGTTGAAGTAAGAGCATTTCATATGGGCTGACTTGATGAAATTTGTATAATAATTCATTTCACGGTGACATTTGCATAATTTGCTTTGAATTCTCTCACCACTAATCAATTAAAACAATCTGGAGTTTATCTTCTATTTCGACTTTAATAACGATCAACATTATATACATCCAGGAAATTTCAGCCAGGATAATCCCACCATGAGTTCTTATTATTATAGCAGCACTATAGAAAAACACACCACCTGAAGGGAGAGAGAACAAATCACAAAGAACACAGCGAGGGACCTTCACAGTGGTCAGAGAGTCACCTGACCTCACAGGAAAGTCCCTAAATGGACAAGACAGGAAGTTACAACAAAGTGATCCCACCCCTGCTTGCTCTCTGATTTGCGCAGCGTGAAACTACTGTCGTGTTTGAGTGAGCAGGAGCTGAGGGCCACCCATCAGGTAGGCACTGTGGAGAGAGGTCCAAGAGACCCTTATGAATTAAGGGTTCATTCATAGTGTCTCCGGGGAGGTCCCCTGATTGCCTCCAGCACTGCTAATTGATTTAGTGCAAGGTCGGAGCCTGAGTGACAGAGGGTAGAGGGAGGAATTTCCTGTTTCTGCATCTATAATTCAGTGGCTTCCTGTGAGTGTATGTGTGTTAATGGAAAAGGGCTTCATATCTCTGTCATACTTCATATATGCAGTTATAATGAAATAATCAAATCGGGTTGTGAATCAATCTGTGGTTCCTCAACTCAACACCAAGGACCAAAAGTTTTAATCTTAATAGACTTTAAACTGAGCATTATTTAATACTAGTGATGAAGTAAAAGTTGATAGTTACAATAAATGTGACATTTAGACTGTTAACTTTTAGAACAGCAGAAACAACAATTGCCAAATCCTCCATTTAAGCTTAAATTCTGTGCCATGAATAATTTAAAAATTAGTTGAGAATTTGAGAAACTGCCTAACAAATGTACGAACCTCCGTGTTTGTGAATCCCTCTTCTTAGTGTAAATATGCTAACAGGCTCATCCACAGTGGTGGGTTACGCTGTGTTTATGTGTGCTCATCTGTTAACTGCGGTTGGGTTGTAAGGTATGCAAGCTGTCCAAACCAGCCGCCCGCTTACACTCCCCGCTGCGCTGTGCTTTGAAGGTCTGCTGGATTTCCCTCCGGTGTCTCAAGGCTCTTCAACCAGCCGCACAAACAGACCGACAGCTTCATGAGAGAAGCCTTTGTTTCTGTCCTCTTCCCTCTACAATGCCTGAGCCATCCCATTACTGCTGAACAAACACGACAGGGTTGCAAAATCTGTCCTACAGTTAGCAGATGAAGATGGACTGTCATCTGAAACGTGGTGGCGAGGCTATTTCCATTTGAGGCGGTTCAATAGCGAGAAAGTGTTTTCACAAATCCCAGGAGGAATTATCTTTAATCAGAAATTACCCACATGAACATAAAACCTATTTCAGTGTGCATATTAGAGTTCTTTTAGGAAGCGCTCACTCTTTTACTTAGTATGGGAAACAATTTCATTTTAAGAGTATTTTGCTTGAGGCAACAACGACCCTTAACTCCGGCATATTTGAATAACCTCAAATCACCATTTTCTCCAGTTGTGGACTGATGAGAGGAAAGAAGAGATGGAGCGCTGCATTTGCTCCCTAATACGGAGAAGGTGTTTTCCACGTCGTCCGGGAAACCTTTTCACGAGAAAAAGCATTGGCCTAGGATTTCAAACAGCCCGAAGCCACCGGAGCATCTCTCACTGAACCCCAGAAACCCCCCCCACACACACACACACACACACACACACACACACACACACACACACACACACACACTAAAAAATGACTTCCCATCACATTAAAGAGAAACATCTGTCACTTCAGGGGACTTCATCCCATGTCACACTAAACAGGTTTATGTTAACAAAATGCTAAAAGTCTCCTGAGGAGCCGCGGCAGAATGATGGTGTTGGGTGTGGGATTTGTAGTGTGGACCCCCCCCACCTCCACAGAGGCTCAGGTCTTAATCACATTTCCAGCTTGTGCTTGGATCCAACTTTCTGTCCTGGTGGATTTTGCACCTCGAAGCTCAGTCTTGAAACTTTTTGGAAACATTTTCGGATTTTTACAGTGGAGGGGAGGGGGCTTCTGCACCCACCTTCTCCATCTGGAGACATTCACTGTGTCAGCGCACAGACACAAGCACCTGATGCTGTGATTCATCTGGACTCGGCTGGACCGGTCCGTGGAGGATTATGCATGTAACTAAATACTGAGTCTTGAAAATGGTCTCGAGTAAATGTTGTATTTGTACATTTCGTGAACAGACTGAATAGGAGGCCAGGGCGAAATAATATCCTCATTGTCGGTTTCAGCCATTACTTGGTTTATTAATGAGATGTCCTGAGGTGATATTGACGACTTACAATGTTTGACAACCGACGATATTTTTACCAATAAAATGGGCCCTGCCTGGAGCACTAGGATTATGATGTGCAATAAAGTCAGATAATTATTCGTTCAGGCATAATGACTGCACTTAAAAACAAATCAAAAGGTCTACCTGCGCATCTTCTGTGGATGAAGTTAATCTGTGTCTTAAATCAGAAATGTACGAATTTATAGTTGTATGAAAAGTTTGGAAAAAGAAAAACCTTTAACGTGCAGTTGTTTTCTATTTAATCAATTCAAATGAATACATATACAGGGATTCTGACATGTGGAAAAGATTAAACACCCTTACAAGTCAGTAACCACCGTATTTTGGCAGATACCACAGCCTCAGTCTTCTCTTTATTTAAGAAGTGTCGTTAACTTCCCTGCAGATCACATCTTCATGAGGTTGAAATTAAGATCTGTGACCACAATAACCAGAGGTATGTTTGGGTTGTGTGGCAGCCAGTGGCACAGGAAGCAGACGGAGTGAAGGATGGATTCCATTAAATAACAGCAGTCAGTCAAGAAACACCAACTCCAGCAACACAATGATCCAATGATCAAAACCTCCCATGAGCACCTCAGGAAACACACGCTGCTGCTTCTGAAACGACCCTCGGCGTTGAGTTGAGTTGAACTTCACTGGATATCTAGATCTGAAACATGCTGTGAGTGCAACACAGTCAGAAGCTGAGGTGATCTGAAGAGTGGTTTAAAATTCACGAGTCAATAACAGAAATTATCTTTCCTGGCCAAAAAAAAAAAGGTGTGACTGTGCCCCAGTTTATTTTATTTTCTATCTTCAATAAGAAGTGACAGTGCATTAACATTTGATGAAAGGCTTTTTACAAACAGGAGGCTCATGGTTGCTGGTCTGACTCACCATGAGAGCATAATGAAGGAGCCCTGTGAAACCTATGTGGTCTTTTTCACGTGTAATCAGTAGATGTTGTGAGGACCTCCAATAACTGCACAAAGCATTATGCCTGGGCTTCCTCTCCCCCCCACCCTTGTCAAAGTGCGCCCTGAGGGTATATGGTGATTAGTTGGGGGGGGGGGTCTCACTTTCACACGCAGCCCATTTCATTTGGGAAGGAGCTGTAAAATTTCAAATGAAGGATCATTTTCTTTTGAATTCTCTTCACAGAGGCTCCTGTCTCTCACAGGCATTTTCATCAAATTAATGGGATGACCAAACTCTCTGGGGGCCCACAAAACAGGGGCCCAATGTCGAGATCAATATGTAAAAGCCAAAGGGATAAAATTTCCATTTCTTCAGTCTACATGTGTTGTTCCTGTCCTTCAGCTGGAACAATTCATCAATTAGTCAGATTAATTATCGTGTTCTTTAACATTTAATTATTTGCTGCTTCACAAGTGTGAATTTGATGATTATTATAGAAAAGACTAGATTTTGGACTTTTATACAAAACCATCGGTAAAACTTTGGGATATATATTTACTTCTTAGACAATCCATATTACCATCCAATCTTTTGCAACTTGATTTGCGCTTATGATCAGAACATAACTGGGCCCCATTTTTTTTCCTGTTGTCTAAATTTTCATTTCATTGTTTTATCTGACTGATTCAGTGATTTACCAAGAAAATAACAATTTATTTATTCATGATTAAAAATAATAATAATTAACTGTGGCCTCAATTATAAATGATTTGTGAACTAACATTATCCATTCAAGTAGGCCTACTGCTAAGATTGCAATAGAGGTCACATTTAGTTAAATTAATTAGTTACATCATTATTTGCTGCCATTTAAAGAAAGAAAAACATCAACTATAACTTCAGTTAGTTATTTTTGCATCAGAACTCAAAAATAACTCATCTCAGTGTTCTCAGCTCCATTCTCTCCAAACTGTTTTCCTTCTTTGTGGAGTATTGTCTCCGCTTCCTTATGAAATAGTTGCTCTTTGAAACATTCAAAATGATCAGGATCTATTATTAGGTGTTAAATTGACTTTCCTGATTTGCAGTTTGAAAAGACTCTTTATTCCGGTTGACTGAACCTTTTTGTCAGCAAATTGTCATTGCATCTTCCTTTTTGATTTTGCTGAATGACGTTGCTCAGTCCAAATACTTGAATCTAAAAAAGTGACTTTGAAACATAAAGAGTTATTTTTACATTTTGTCTGATTGTTGTTAATGCAGCCGTTTGCGTCTTATTCAGTTTAACAGAACTTCATGAAAACAACTCATTCATGCCTCTTTTTGTTCCTGTTGTAATTGGCTCATGAATGTGACCTTTTACTCCGTCAACCAGAATTTCCTGATATTGAAAAGCTATCTTGGCAGCATGCTCATGATTCTGACCAGCAAGAATAAGCTGAGCATAATTGGACAGTGTTACTCCGCTTGCATCCTGGACTTTGAAATGCCAGAGCCAAAAGAACGCATCAGCGTCATCCAGAAAGGATTGTGTGTTGAATGTCCTGCAAGAGATGCGAAAATCAGATAGCGGGAGATAAAGCTGAATAGCTGGAGTGTTTGAAATGCCTCATTTGCACTACATGAGTCAGACCATGTTTGGTCTCAGTGGGAATGTCTGGCTTGACCTTAGAGGAAGAATTCAGCTAGCCGCTCACAGTCAATCACAGTTGACTCCTTTAGCATAAGGAACAATGGTCTGATTTGAATTGTCCAAGAATGAATGGGTTGAGAAAATGAAACATGCATGTCTGTGGTCTTAAACCAGCACTGAAAAGAACCAGAACTCAACCACTGACCAAAGAATAAAACTGAAATGAGATGTGACGTTTGCTAATCTGTTTACAACTTAAGCAACTCTGTGAGGCCGTTATTTGCAATAAAATTGTTGGAGCTAAATGCAAATCTTTTGCATGCTAACATGGTTTTAGTGTGTATAATGTTGACCATCTTAGTTTAGCATGCTGAAATTTGCTTGTTGGGCACAATGTAAACAGATGGTGGTGGAAATCAAATTACTTTTGCTATTTGCTCCCAAAACTAGAAAAATTCAAGTGTTGGCCTGATGGTGGCAGTATATTGTGACATTTTGCGTGAATTCATTATGTAGATGTTGAGATAAAAGTGATGGCATAAGATAAAAAGTCAGGGATGAATTGAGTTGGTTTCATCATCTGGGGTCAGTGGCGATGTTGATAAATTGAATCCACAGTTGTCAACATTTCTGTGTGGAACAAACTGGAAGGATAAACCTTGGTTTAACTTCTGTAAATGTGTTTTACAGGGAAAAAACAAGACGAGACCAAATTATCAAGCTTTTGCTCGTTATAAGTCTCGAAAATTAAAAGAAAGTCAATTTAATAGTTGTTACTTCTTCCCCCCAAATCTAGCAATCACAGAATCTTTGTTCAAACCTGATTCAGGCGTCAGAAACACCATTTTCTTTCCTGTCAGATTCAGTTTCGAACACAACGTGCGTTTTACTGTAGAGCCTGTGTTGTAACGTTCGTGATGCTCGATCTTTCTTTGGATGATTCACAACTCAATTCTTCACGTTCTGTTCCAGTGGCTCAGGCAGCGCCACAAGATTTATACGACGCCACTGAGGTCTTAAACGTTTCTCCCTGAAGATGAATGCGAGGTTACTGGTCTGCCCACAATGTTTCAAAAGTATCCCTGATGACTACCTGGCAGAGACACTGTTGACAATTTGTACCATTGTGATTTTAACCAAGGAAATTATTCAAGGGCATTGATCAAATCCAGCGTCTCACTCAGCAGCCATGTTTGTGTTCTGAAACTATGCTTTTCTCAGCTGTTTATTTTCATGCAGGGTGAGCTAGAGTGCAGTAACCTGACTTAAGGTCGGCTGATTTCACATGAAGCAGTCGTTCATCACTTCAGCTCTGTAGTCGCCCTGCAAGGCGGCAGCGCTATTCACTGTGGTAACCAATCTGGACAGTGCTAATGCAGGTTTGAGATTGTTTCCATATGGCAACTGTTTTCAGCGAAGTCGCTCTGCGTGGGTCTAGAAAACCCGCTTTCATTTCATGCTCGCCTGCTTCAAGCACACAACGTGAAACAGTTAGACAACTTTCACACAAGCAGCCGTAAACAACACTGTCCACCTTTAACCTGCGTGAATAAATCAACGGCAGGTTGCTGGAAATTCTCAGAAGACAAAGTCAAAGTACCTGACCAATTATTTATATCACCGGTTGTTACATTGTTTAAAATTAATGATATAAAAAACCAAAGGAAAACTTTGAATAAGTGAACCCAGCTAAACCAAAAAATTACGCACTCATGTATCAGCTCCCTAAATGTGCATTTATTTTTTCATCAAGATTTGTGAATTATTTTATTCTGTCCAGTAGTTTTTTAGTAATCTTGCTTACAATCAAACCAACAAACAGGCATAACTGTCTTGGTGGAGGTTAAAAATCCAATAAAATTGTAATCAATAAATCAAGTAGTCAAATTAATCAACAATAATTTTGACTAATCGAGTACGTTCAAGCTTCTCCAATGGGAACATTTTCAGTTTTATATCATTGTTCAACAAGTATTTGGGGGGTGTAGACTAAGATTTGGGTTCTAGAAGATTGTGACAAATTTGACTATTTGACAAATAAAATAAGTTGATTAAAAAATAACTTAAGTTGTTAGTTATAGCCCTAAAATATATCCCATCTCTTGTCTCCTTGAATAGACTTAACCCTCCATCTGCATAATACAGCGATCACTTAAATGCCACTTTTAGATCACAGTCGTCTTTGAAATGTATATTTGGGGTTTTGTTCTGTTTGTCAGAAGACTCTTTCTCTGGACAGCAATAACTGCCCTTTGTAAAAATGTCCCTTCTCTCCTCAAACACTCCCTCACTTCCTGCCGCCTCAGTCCTCAAGTGAGCGCCTCTCTGGCCCATTTTTGCCAGGGTGCCCTCTGTGACCTCTCTGCCCCCCCTCTGGAACAGCCATGCTGTGTGATGTGAAGGCCTCCACTATATGTGCCTGTGTGAGCTCGACCCCTGCAGCGGGCTGCTGCGCCAGAGTCCACGTTCCAGAGCTCCAGAGCTCCAGCAGCAGTTCTGGCACCGCTTCAGAGGATGGTAACCGCTGGTGGGGGAAGCTTCAGCTCCGGGATGCGTCCAGAGGTCCAACCTCCTGCCATGCTGGGTCCCAGGTGTGAATCCTTCCATGGTCATAATGTGTTCATTTTTACATTTCACTTCTGTGCAGCCTGGGCACATTAACATAGATGCAAGTGCAGCAATGACTGGGGACTGAAGAGGAGTAAACTGAGAAGGATATTGGAGAAAAGTCAACCATTGAGGACGGGAGGTACTGGGGAAAAACACAGGATTATGTTTAACCCCATGAATACGTTATTGATGTAGACTCATTCTTTTCCAATATCTCCAAACACTAATTAGACTATTTCACATTAGTATGAAAAGTAACTGACAGGCAGGAGATTACATCATTTATCCTATTTACTGATTACCTTCAGCAAGGAGGATGTTTTCTTCTGCATTTGTTTGTTTGCAGGTTTACACAAAAATTCTCAAAGATGTTCCCTGCAATTTAGTGGGGGGGTGGGGCATCGAAGAGGAGGAAGAACCAACTAAGTTTTGGTGATGGGGGAGGATCAAGAATCTTTTCTCTCCTCAGAATAATTCATTGATCTTGATTTTTTTTTTTTTTTTTTTTTTCAATCAAGCATATAAAGGAGACTGATATTTATGAGTTTGTGTAATTTGGTGCAGATCCAGTTAAAATATCACAATTATAATAAGTGATTTTTTTTTCTATCAAAAATATTGTTCACTGAAAAATCAATGACAATGTTAAATCGTACTGTAATAATATTTAAAAGAGTGAAAAGGTAAACTTCTGGATCCACATTTAAATGTAATGTCATCTTTTCTTGTCCCACCCCTCCACAAAATTACAATTAATTGAGTTTCCTTTGCACAACAAACACAAAAACATGCAGATAAAACCTTATCTCATTGGTGGGTTTATAAATAAAGGTACCTGGAATGGAGCAGCAATAAAAAAAAATAAGTAATGATTAGTTAAGACTCCATTCACAAAGACAATTTGACGAAGACTGAGCAAATATTTTACCAGTACAATCTTCAGTGGAAAAGCCACGAGGTGTGTAAACCAGATAAACGACTCGACAGACATCCAATTTCAATGGTTTATGCCAGAGTAGTAAAAACGACAACTGCAAGGCTTCTGTTTGCTGCTGTTGTAATATTTAAATTATACTTGTTTGACTTACAATGCCAATTGGCCCTGTGCCATCGAGCTGGATGCAGAGAGAGAGAGAGAGAAATTGGGATTGCTCTTTCGATATTTCCAATCTTTGCGGAGTAACTGAAAACATTGGGATTTGTGATTACAGTCATTTTTGTGATATTGATTCATGTGCGGGCGGCAGCAGCAGTTTCACCCATGCGGAACCGCGGCTTGAAATACAGTTCTCAACAAAGGGCAAACAGTTACTGACAAAGCAATTTTCCACTCAAGGTCTCCATAATACATTAAGGAAGGTTTAACTTCACCTCCATAGATCATGCTATGAAAATCAAAGTATATTTTAGTGGCTGGATAACTCATGTGACAGGAGTGTAATTATATAGGAATATAAATTAAAAGCCTCTTCAGAACAACGTGCATAGTCTGGTAAGAAACTTATTACAAGTTGAGCAAAAAACACCTGAGAACAGATTCCTCTTTGTTTAATCACGTTGCTTTGTTTACAAGTTTACAGGAACAGGAAATGATCACCGAGGTGTTTTTAGTGGAGCTGGACGTCAGACACGGTGAAGTCAGTGAGTCTGGATCTGTTCTCCTCTACACTGGATTTCAAATGACACAACAACATATGGGGAGTGCTGACTTCCAACTTTAAAGTTGCTCTAAATCTCCATTGCACTAACTGACCATGAGTGGCTGTAATATAACGAGACGTTCGATGTGACAGACTCGTGTTAACACGCGACTGCAGTCCCCCAACCTGGAAACCAGGCCGATCATTTATCTCGTTTATTTGCTCTTACAGATGAGTTCGACTCCCCCTCCTCCCGTTCAGAATGATTTACATGCCTCCTGAAACTCCTTGGGCCAATCACAATCATTTAGGAGCAGAAGATAAAATGGCGCCTGCTAACAAAATCTCTTAATTACACAATTGCGAGACAGTGAAACAGACTGGACAGTTTATTTTTGTACTTGCAGCATTTGTTGATACGCTACGATGCACGTCCAGTCGCTCAGATTTGTTGTAGGTTCATCCAATTCATGCATCTCTGAATGCAAACTGGTCTGGGGGATCTAACCTCTATACCTAGATTGTGAAGACGCAGAATCTGTAGGTGAGGGTTTCCTCCCCCAGAGCCTAATTCTTTGTCAGACAATAGCCAGTGGAATCCAAGGTTGGAGGAAACGCTGCCACCAGTTCCCATCGTCTCCATGGAGATTTTTGTCTTCCTTTTAAACATATAATCTGATACTAGAAACCCAAAGTGGATGTGAACTTCAAAAACCCTGAAACTTGAAAGTCTGCACTTACATCTCATGATCTCTGAAGTATTTAAAACCTCAGTGTGTTTAGGTAGAGCCAGAACAGAAGAAACACTTTGTCCCAACACTGACACACACTACACACATGAACCTTTCTGTTGCTGCCCTCAGTAACTAAACAAAGTGACTGAAATGTGTTGATAACAGGAAGCTCGAGCAGTTCTGTTGAAATGCAGATCATGGTTTGAACTGCTCTTTATTCTTCCGGGCTTCGTAGCCTCTTAGCGTGGTGGCAGGAGCGGCTGAGAACAATATAGGCAAGTCTTTCATCAGACATCTGTCATCTCATCCTCTATCTCGTCCCCCTCTGTTTCACCTTCTGCCTCGCCTTCTTCTTCCTCCTCCTCCTCTGATGTCACATCCAGCTCGTCCATCTGGGAGACGCACTTTGGACATGAGCAGACGAACAGGTAGTTCTCCCTGGGAAGAGAAATGTCCCACCAGTCACATTGTTGCACCTCTAACAAGAGCCGAATTAATCAAGAGGCATTTTACAGTCTGCTGTTCAGAAAATCTGGTGCCGTTCAGCAGCCGCTGTGCACTGGAGCAAATGAATGTTTAATAATGTAATTAACACTTGTGGGGCAATTAATACATCCAGCTGGTAGATGTGGGGGGGGCTGAGAATTATCACAGGATGCAGTAAAAACTTTATGCATCCCAGAGACTCGCAAAACAAACCCACCCGCCCGGAGCATCGGGGTGTAACTCACAGATGAAATGACATCATGTTGATCAATGAGGAGCGTGAGCAGAGGGGCAGCCATCAGACCCCCTCGCATCGCAGCCACAAGACCGAGCATTACCGCCCGGAGGCTTTTTTATTGATCCACACGGAGTTTGCAAAAGTGTGACCCCCCCCCCATTCAAGTGATTCATCCGAGAGAGTACAAATGTTTACCTCAGGGTTTTGTGTCTGCTGTGACGGCTTCGGTCCCGCTGACAACAGTCCAAGTAACTGATGCAGATCTCCTGAAAATTGGAGAAAGCAAACGGTTGAACAGGCTGAAGGAGCTCGACATTAAAGCTGCAGTCGATAGGATTTTGAAAATAGAATTTGAAAGAGTACAACTTCCAGACCCCTCCCCCCCTTTCCACTGAGCTCCTG
Organism: Paralichthys olivaceus; assembly: GCF_024713975.1. Taxonomy (NCBI): domain Eukaryota; kingdom Metazoa; phylum Chordata; class Actinopteri; order Pleuronectiformes; family Paralichthyidae; genus Paralichthys; species Paralichthys olivaceus. The sequence continues at coordinate 20,380,783 of NC_091101.1, forward strand.
CACCGTCTCCAAAGGATTTTTATTTGGATCTGTACCAAATTGCAAACACTCATGAATATCAGTCCCCTTAAGATGTTGGATTCTTTTCATTAAGATCCTTGAATTACTCTGAGAAATCAAAAATGTAGAAAAACGCTTTATCTTGCGATGTTTAACAAAGTGAAAAAAATTCCTGGATCCACATCCTGATCCAGATCCGTACAAAAACGAATTATGGATTCCTTCTTGAATCCAGCCTCAACATCACATGCAAATCTGTTTAGTAGTTTTCGCTTAATCTACCAAACAAACAAAAACACAAATGAAAACATAACCTGTTTGCGGAGGTAACTAAAATGGCAAATACCTCTGCCAACAGTTCCTCAAATTCAATCAAACTGCACCAAACTCATAGATATTCGTTCCCTCAAAATGGCTTTTCTATCAAGATTCATGAATTATTCCCTGGAAAATTTGAGAAAATGTCAAAAATCGCCTTCTTGCAACGATAAAGAAATGTACAGGATTTTTTCTTAGCCCAGGTCCCATCCCTCCACCAAGTTCTGTGGAAATACATCCAGTAGTTTTTGTGTAATCCTGCTGAAAAACAAACAAACCAAGGCTCAAATGAAGTAACTCAGTCAAAGAGTCCAACAAACACAACACTGGTATTTTTCAAAGTAGCTCTCCCCCCCTCTCTCTCTCCTGGAGAAACACAAAGTGTTTCTGTCTTTGCCAGCATTCAATCGGGAGCTTTGCTGTGAACGCGGCGCGGCTGCTCTGACGTTACTGTGCCGTGCAGAGGCAAGGCTTCTCAATCTTTCTGACAGCTCGACAAACCCACTCCAATCCTCAAAGTCTCTGTCGTCTAATACTGTCTGACAACGGCGCGCACAAAGCTGGGGAGGGATGTTCTGTCCCGTCTATCCCAGGCCAGAATTTATCACCCCGAAACCAGTCGTGTCAGCTGACCTCTCCTGGGTTGATGTCACTGAGGGCACTGAGGTGAAGCAGGAAATTGTTGTCGGGGAAGGACGCCTCGGCGTTGGGCGAGCAGCTGTGGTTACCTGCAGAGGTCAAAAAGGAAGAAGACGTCAGACGACCCCTTGACCTGAAGAACATGTCTGAAGTGAAGTGACAGCGCTCGTAACACTGAACGCTTCACATCATCATACATCACTGCACTTACATGAGCTTTGAAGCAGAAACAGTCCGGAGCCCTCACAGTTCAGGAAATCTCCCGTTTCTACACAGACACAAAGACACATTCCTGACCTGGCATCTACACACACTTTGTGTAACATTGGGTCAACACACAATTATATAACACGACCGTTACAAATCTGCTCAGTTCAACAATAATTCACTCAAAAATAATGAAATACTGCAAGACTGCGATAAAACTGTGACCTTTCTCAATGTCCTTGTACAGCTGGTCAATAAAGGAGTCCAACTGCTCCCTCTGCTGGGCAGGAAGCTCCAGTGCATCACAGCCATGGACCCACTGACTGAGGGAGCTGGAATCGAACATATGGAGTAAATCATGAGAGATTGAGCGTGAAGTTAATGAGTCGAAGTGATGAGCTGGAGAGGAGAGCGTTTACCTGGTGCCGATGCCTTGTCCGTTAGTTCCCACCAGAGCGAACAGAGAGCGGAAACCCTCAGGAACAAACCACTGCAACATCATAACTCCGTTACTGATGCATGCTGGGACAATTCCTCTTTTTTTTTTTTTAACCCTTTTGTGCTGAGGTCAGAGCTACAGCATCACTTTAATAGGAATTTACTACATGTATGTACATTCTTCTTTACAGTTCAGCCCCTGAATTCAAATTACTCAGGGTAAGTCAATCAAGGGAAAATGAAGCTGCAACTTTAACAAATTATTGGTAATTGTTTGAGTCACTTTTCAAATATTTGAACGTAAATGCTTCTTGAATACAAGGATTTTCAATAAATATTGGAATTTTTCGAGGTATGACCTTTTTTTTTTTTTTTACTTTTAACACTCTGGGAAACTAAAATGTGCATTTTTCAATTCATGGAGAGAAATAAATCTGCTCATTCATCAACAATTAAGAGGAAAATTGGTAATTTTGGATTAGCCAGTTAAAAGGCCGGTCAATCTAAATAAATTGATTACCAACTATTTTCATAATTTATTAGTTGTGTAATTTAGGATGCAAATACAGTGGAAACCACTTATAGTGATAACTATAACCAAATTATTTAAACAGCATCTGTATAGATTCTGACCCAAGCTTTTTGATCCATATAAAGAGCAACTAGAGATTATTTTAGTTCACAATTAATCTGCAATGAGTCGCTTCTATTAAATGAAAATAATGAAAAACATCACATCAATATTTTTCTGAAGCCTAAATGTTTCTGACTAAAAACATTTGAACAATAACTCAACTATAAAAACACTGATGACATTTGTGCTAAAAGTGATTTAATAGATTGAAAACAAACGAGTCCAAATCATAAAACAATGTGATTATCTCAGATGTCACTGGCAGCTGAAGCATTCCAGAAAAAAATAAAAAAAATAAATAATAAAAAAACATGTGTTGGCCACATGTGAGACGTACTCACCCGACTGAGATGCTCATCGTAAAGTGCTGCTCTGAAAAGGCCGTGTAACGAGGCCAGCTGTCCCTACAGAAACAACATGAAGGAAACAAATATTATATTATTATGAGAGCGAACATACATCATCAGCATCAGTGTGGAATCAAACTGTGTCAGGGGACAGAACCTTTGCTCAGTGACACGTTATTTATTCCAGTTTCTATAAGAGGACGATGCTTTTCTCTCCGTTCTTTGAAGAAAGGTGACTTTTTGTTGCAGAAATAACGTGACGGTCACTCACTCTGAACTTTTCTCCCAGGAGCTTATGGGCGATCTCCTCCTCCTCGTTCGCTGTCCGGCTGCAGAAGTGAGAGAAGAGCTTCTGCCAATGTGCTTTGTCTTTATCCTGCACAAACACAACCAATAATAATACTCTGTCACTATGGTGATACTTCTACACAGTACTGATGACTGGGTCACACGTGACTAGGAAAATAAGTGTTATATTAAGAAAACTCTGAAACGAGAACTGGGAGAAACTTAATCTAGGTATGACTGTTTAGAAGCAAGAAACTTAAAAATTACAAGATGGACTTCGACAAACTTTGGTGAAAGGATACGATACGACAGTTCAGGGAAGAACCCATGAAATGTTGGTGCGTGTCTGATCCCGGAATTTCTTTTATCCCTTTCTTTAACATTGTGAGATACAGCATTTGTCAACATTTTCCTTGGTGCCATTCAACTCTTTTTAATGTTAACACTCATTAACACTCAGAGTCACAGCTTCTACCTCAAAATAATCTCCATGTTATATATTTGGTTTCTGTTAATTTCAACTCACAGTGCATCTCATTATAATTTGTTAAATGTAAGTCAGGTGACAGGCTGTTAAAAATAAAAATAAGAATCTTCTTCCCACTTGTCACCTTAAAAATTTATTTCACAACCAAGGTCCCTATTTGTTATCGCTGCTTTTCAAGTTTTACCATAAACATTGATCAACACAAAACAAAATGTTTAAAATGGAGATTGGGCATTCATGCATTCAAGTTTTTTTAATTTAATATTTGCCTTTTTAATCTGTTTGGATGTCTGCAGGCTACACACAGCTGAATTAATTAAACCCTACATAAGTCAAACCCAACATTTGTAGAGTGATCAGAGACTCACCTGCTTGACTAAAGCAACCATTCTGGCCATGAGCATGATGCTGGAGGTCTCCGGAGGATAATGCAAACTCCTGAGGAGGACAAACATCATCTGTTCAGAGGTGTAGAGACACTTTAAGAAGAAACCAGCGCTCTCACATGGGTTTTCAATGGAAAACACATTCAGTGGCCAATTTATTAGATGCAGCATTGCAATCTCTCACCCCACACATATGTAAACAGGCAAAGCATAATTGAAACACCTCTGAATATAATTTGTTCTGGTACAACACCACTTCTGAGAACTAGGTGACAAACTTAAACTTATGTAAAATAAACAGAAACTTAACTTTATAAACATTAGAATAAGGTGGAAGTTGTTTTATTATATATGTATTATATATTCTACAGGTGTACCTAATAAAGCGGTCACTGAGTGTGTGTCAGTGCCCCCTCACCTCCATGCGTCTTTCAGCTTGTTGATTGGATGATCTGGATCGTCCTGGGACGAACCCAGACACAAAACTCGATGGTACTGATCTGCTGCAGCTTGTCGACACTCGCTGCTACAATACATCACCTGCAGAGGGAGACAAATTCACATTGAACATAAATAAAATAATTAAAAGAATTGTAAACCATTTCAAGTGTCAGGTTCACAGGCAGCAAGGTTGTTTTTCTACATCATTGGTTTGTGTTTTTATTTTTTATACTGATGTTCTCCCGTCTGAAATAAAGGGAAAGGAAAAGTTATCCTATGTTTATAAAAGCATCAAACATTAGTCTTGAAAATATTAAGAGTCACCCAGTTCAAAAGCACAGTGATACAACAAATGATCAGTTTAAATTAATTTCAATTCTCATCACACAGGGTCTGAATACTTTGTGACTCTGATGTTTCAGATTGTTCTTGTTAATAAATCTGTGGAAAAAAATCTGTCTTGTCCTCATTGTGTGGAACTGAATGTGGATTAATGAGGGAAACAGTTATTTTAATGATTAACAGTAATGTAAATGTGAAAACAGGGTGAAGGGGTTTGATGCATTTCAATTACACTCTGCCGTTAAAACACAGCACGTCTGCATGTGTGTGATTCTACAAATGCAAAGAAAACACCAAGGACAAAACAGTTGACTCAGTTTGTCACTTGGGTGTTGGTAAAGTGTGGAGTGGCTTATTGATCCACAGTAACAACACCGGCCTGGAAGAGGTGGTCAAGTTCTCTAGCGCCGACACAGAGGAGGTTCTGTCCCGACCGCAACTCGTTCAAAATCAATAGCTTTCTAGTTTCACAAAATATTGATCGGGATAAAAGGTCAGTTCTTCAACATCAGTGGGGAATCGGCTCCTGAGTTGATGCTCAGACCTGGCACTGGGGGCAGGCCTGGTGCAGCTCTGGTCGGACCCGGCACAGCTCAGGGTGAGGAAGGCTCAGTCCGGGGATTCCACTGAGTCTCCTCGCATTCTCCTCCGCCGTCTCCAGAGCACGTAGGCAGAACTCACAGGCTGCAGGAGGACACAGAGCGACAGTGACGCAGATGAGCAGAAAACTATCACTGAGGATCCTGTTTGTTTAATATGGCTCCGCTTCGTTCTCAAACTAAAACCCTGATTTATACAGAATGTGTAAAGTTCATGCTCAGCTTTCTGTTTGTCTGTAACAACCTCTCCAGCAGAGTCTCACAGGACTCTGTTCTCATTCCTGTTTCAACATCGAGACGATCATCGAAGCTAAAACCTGAACAACTGTACATCTGAATATGACAACAAAACAACTCAAGCTAAAATACTGTGAGGCGTCTGTTCTATCCCCCTCTTGAACACTGATGGGTTGTGTGAACAACAAAAACAATTCTCTGGTGAACAGTTGAACATATTTTAAAGTTATTACACAGATGAACTGAAGTCTCAAATGTTTCAACACAAACTGAACCTTCACTGCAGGACGTTGTTATGAGACTTCATTACTTTCTGGAGGTAATAATGATAAATAAACCAGAAACTGGATTTATAATGAATTCATTGCTCAAAGGTCAGTTCTCTTTCTGTGTGTAACATGTGAACATGTGATTGGTGATTTCATTTCTTCTGTTGTTGTTAGTTTCACTCACCTTTATATTTGTACAAAGAATTCCACAGGAACTGAGCAGAGACGAGGGGACGCTCAATGAAAATGCTGTCTCCTTTCTTGATGCTCCTTTTAGCAAACAGACCTTTACCCTGAAACATGAAGAAAACCTTTATTGATCTAGATGATGACACGTGGATCATCAGTCATTAATCACAGCAGCTTCTACTTTGACATTTCTATCTTGAAATCTGAGTTTGAGCACTTGAAAGTCTCCCAATTTAAAGTCTAGTTCTTGTTCTAGTTTCCTGACTCATACTTACTTTCTAGAAATGTGTACTTTAACACACAGGAATTCAAATTGTCAAACAAATACAGCTCTTAGAGGCATCAGGTAAAATAATATGTCTTCATGTCCATCAAACACTTTATCTGAATAAATAACTACAAGTAACAGTACGGAGGACACAACATGTCAGCTCAACAGTAATAAAGCATGTCAGTAATTTAATACAATAAAAGTAAGCATTAATGAATTTGTTGACACATTTATTTGTTATACACTAAAGTAAAAAATGAAATATCAGTCAATCATTAACTTGTTCATTGAAGAAGTGCATCTGAGGCTAAAATAAATATTATCAAGATAAATGTATTCATACATATAAACATTAATTTCATTTAAAGATATAAATATTTGACAGATCTGAGGTAGATTATTAAAACCAGTTCTATATTATATCTCCTCACCCTGACTGCACGATTCACAACCATAGTAATCTATTTAAAAGCATTATTTTCCTATAGATGAAGCTTATACTGCAACACTTGGTCATTTAAAGACACTCTGATAAATGATAAATGATGAATGATAAATGATGAATGATAAATGATGAATGCCTCAGACATCGTGCTGCTCCACTCGCGCAGGAGATCGTGGAGCAG